>NW_011495031.1:1488534-1493077 GCF_000754665.1 Bison bison bison
GTCCCTGGGATTCTCCAGGCAAGAACACTGGAGTGGGTTGCCATTTCCTTCTCCAATGCATGAAAGTGAAAAGTGAAAGTGAAGTCGCTGAGTCTTGTCCGACTCTTAGCGACCCCAGGGACTGTGGCCCACCAGGCTCCTCTGTCCATGGAATTCTCCAGGCAAGAATACTGGAGTGGGGTGCCATCACCTTCTCCGAGTTATGTCCTTAACACAGATCAAAAATTAAAAAATATGTCACTCCTTATTATGTAATTAATTTTAAGCTGATTTGACAAACTATGAGGGCAGTTAGAAAAAAAAATGTTTTAATCTAAAGGAAAAAGAAACATTCTGCTGCATGTTTAATCATATATAACTGTATTGTCTTCTTGTTTGCCTGAATTACTCAAGAGTTAAAATGGCTGTCACACTGCTCGAATATGACAGAGTAAGTTATTTGTATGCGTCTTCCACTCTAGGGCTTTGTGGCAGAGTGGTTTTCTGTATAACTTTTGAAGGAGGGGATGGGAGATAATTCAGCAGATGGGGACTGTAAGATTTTTCTTTCATGTCTCAAATACAATATGAAGTGAACTATGAAGTTAACCATCCACAATTCTTTGCAAAGGTCATCTGGTCTCAACTGATTTCATGTTCTTGCCACAAAGTACTCTTGATCTAAAATAGATTATGTGGAAAAAACTCAGATGTAGCTCTATGCATTATTAATTCATTTCAAATATTTGCTTCAATTCCAGGATAATAAACACAATCTTGACTAAGTCATTCTTTCCCAGTTGCAATCCATACTCAATTATCTGTGTTGATCTTATAAATGTACTATTTTTATTCATTTCATGAATGTTTGAATTTTTGGTGTTTTTTAAATTATGTTTTGTGATTTTTGTTGTTGCTTGTATTTTTTTCCTCTTCTGGATACTTTCCTTTGTTCATTTGTTTCTATTTGTTTTGGACAGAACAGTAAATAAAGGATAGGTTTCAACCTGGCAGGGCACAAATATGACTTTGCCAAGTAAATTATGAATATGAACAAATCCACTTCTCCTTTAACATCACAGTACAGAAATGTATCTGTTTTTCTAATCATGCAGAGGGAAAACAGCCAATCAAACTCTATTGATTAAATACCTGGAATTAATTTGAAAAACAGTTTTCCAAGGATTCTATATGCTCAACATTGTTATAATTATCCTAATGAATACAGAGAAACAAATAGGGATATGGCTTCAGCATTTAAAGTATCTCTCATCTTGCTCAACTACCAAGATTAAATAATACTAAATAATGCTTGAAATAACAAGGAACAATTTAAGACAGTGGGCAACGAAGTATTAATCCCAAAACAGGAGGTCAGTGTGGGTTAGGGTTAGAGAAAGTTCAGTGAAGGAGATGGAACTTAAATACTAGAGAAATGACCTTAACGTTTGGGTAAGACCTGTACAGTGGCAGTGAGGAATAAAGGCAGGAGGAAGTAATGAGAATAAGTAACAAAAACAGCAGTGAAAACAATAAGAAGGGGAAGGAGGAAGAAATGAGAGGAAGAAAAGGAGGACTTGCAATGAGTGATTATTATGCTCTAGAAACAAGGATGGGTATATTATACAATCTATAATATCTGTGATATTGTGTCCTAAACACTTTTAAGTTTCTTGACCTAAGTCCAGCTTCTTTCAGTATTTCTCTTCTGTGCTGACGGTGATAGTCTTTGAGCTACCCATCTTCCTTCCTCAATTCTCTTTCCAGCCAGCATGACCCAGTGACACAGTAGATAAAAGGAAAGGAAAGCAGAGCTGGGCATCTTTCCCCTTGACATTCTTCTGTGCTCTATCTTGTAATATTTGTATCTTCCTGTAATCAGAAGAAGCAAGGCCCCACTGCTTCTCCTGGCCCCATAAGGTAAACTCTGCTTCCCTCTGTAGGGACTGTACTATATTCGTTCCTGCCTCCTACATCTTCACCCCAGCTTAGTTCCCCAGAGTTGCATTCCCTCACATTTCTTTAGGAAAAAATCCTTTGGAAAAATTTGAGGGTTGATGGTGGTCTAATAATTTGATGGCTTCAAAATTATGTTTACATTTTAAGAGGAATTCTATTACTTAAACCCAAAAGAAAGAGTAAGATTAAGCTGTCAAAAACAAGAATAAAGACAAAGAGTTGCCTAAATTCATTGGAATGGAATTAAAAGAGAACATTCCTATATTCTCAAGTCAACAAGACAGAATCATACAATTACCTCATCACAAAGCCAGTTAGGCCATGGAAAAAGTTATCTCCATATTGTTAAAGATAACTGGACATAAGTGGGGATTGAACCGATGACCCAGACCCCTTGCACACAATTTTAATAACAAAGAAAAACTATATCCATGGGTCAACTAAATTCTGTATCTATAAACTGACTGCACTACTCTCTAAAAAGCAGCAGACATGATCATTTGGATTACATTTCTTCCTCTTTTTGAGCAGGATGTGAAGGTAGGAATTGGGGGTAAAACAACGAGTTAATATGTGAGATGGTATTGTGAACTCTGTTTCACTTACAGACCAAGTTCTAATTGATTCATGACTTGGGTCGTACAGCTATGTGGATCCAGATGAGGATTTTTACACAAATATCAGTGTATAGTAGACAAACCTAACATGGGTTCCATCCCTGGGTTCTTCCCTTACCATCCCTGGGAGGAAAGATCCCCTGGAGAAGGGAAAGGCTACCCACTCCAGTATTCTGGCCTGGAGAATTCCATGGACTGTATATATAGTCCCTGGGGTCACAAAGAGTCAGTGACTGAGCAACTTTCACTTTCACTTTCAAGATAGCACTGCGAAGAGGGTCAAAATTACGGGTTGTTTTTTTTTTTAAACTGCAGGAAAACTAAGGAATATCTTTAGGGAATCAGCAATATATACCAATGGTTTCATACTAAAGACCCAGTCTGAGAGCCAGACTTAGAATCCCTGATTTCAACCACTGTGGATATTTAATGATTGGTTAGAGATATTTTACTGGTGTTTTGTCATATCTCTGGTTCTTTTCATCCTGTCTCTGTATCTCCTTGCCTTGCCAAATTTAGCTGTTCTAATTCCAGAACAGGTGTGGGATGGCTTGGTCTTTCATGGCAGTACCCCTTGAGGATCCACACTGCCGTTGCCTCTGCAGTAATATCATTAAAAAGACAGACTGAGAGGAAATAAAAGGAAGGAGATTTTTCTCCTCTCTACCTATTGTTGTTCTTGGCAGGGTGCTACCAAGGGGCCTAGATATGTAACACTTAAAGCTTAAATACTACAGCTCACTTGACCAGAGAGCAGTTAAAACACAAAAGCTCCAGTAGATTATGCTCCTTTAAGAGTGACTCATCCCCAGTGATAAATAGAGTGTGCCTCCCACACACAAAAACAGATGTGGCAGATACATAGCTTATAGATGCAGTGCTTAGCAAAAGCTTAGAAGCTACAGAGATTTTGTTCTTAAAATAATGCTTCACATTTCCATAGCATTTTCTTCCCAAGAGTTCACAGCATTTGGGATGGCAGTGAGAGGAGAACATATCATTCCAAGTAAATGATGTGAGGCCCAGCTGAAAGAAAAACATTCACCAAATGTGCAGCCAAAAACAACTGCAGGGGGTTGTTGACAGGATCTGGAAAGCCCTCCCCTGGAGAGTCTGAAGACTTGTCCACCCAGGGAGGCTTCTCTCAGGCCTTCCAACAGGCAGGAAGTGTTAGGTGATTCTTGAGGCTATTTTCATTCATCATATGAAAGGAGACATTTGTAATGCATACCCAGCAACAAAATTGTTTGCCCAGTTAGTCTTACCAAAACGTGCAAAAGCTGCAGAATCTGATGAAAAGGAAAAAATTATATCCATCATGTTTCTTTTTCCATTACTTACTTTTATTTTTGTATTTAGACTTTTCAGAAGAAAGGAAATGTTTATCTGTCTAAGTGGACTTAGGTCTTTATGGCTGCTCTGGAGAACTGACATTTCCCTGGGAAGCTCCACCTGCTACTATGTAGCAACTGCTCCTGCTAGTTGATTTGCTGTCATCCTTAAAACATGGTTGGTTATTCCCAGGCTTCCATGCTCTGTCTCTGAACCCCACAGTGCAATGTGAAACCTACATCCTTCGCAGGAATATTCTATTCTTGGGAATCAGCCTTTACCTGAGAACAGGACAGCTTCTACTGAGCAATGGAGATTTCAAAACAATGGCTTCTATTACAAAACTATCAGAATTCTGTTTCAGGCACCTCCCCTCCCCTGTGTGCACTGTGAACTCCCTGCCATGCTTTTCAAATAGCCAGGTCTTAACAATGGTAACAGAGAAGGAAATAGCAACCCACTCCAGTATTCTTGCCTGGAAAATTCCATGACACAGGAGCCTGGCAGGCTACAGTCCATGCGGTGGCAAAGAGTCGGACATGACTTCGTGACTAAACAACAACAACAATGATAAAAAAAAAATTTCAAAAGTTCCTAGAGGTTGCATGATAAGGTTCTACCTAGTTTTGAAATCAATATTTTAAAACTAGGTAGAA
>NW_011495031.1:1493192-1495427 GCF_000754665.1 Bison bison bison
TTTAGTTTTTACTAGCTTCTTGGATATTATCAAGTTGCTGTTTCTTTATCTACCTGAGAAATGGCTCACATTTGGAGAAGAATTGTCAGATCAAACATTTTCTTGTAGTGCCCAAATGCTCACTCAGTTCAGTCCAGGTCAGTCGCTCAGTCATGTCTGACTCTTTGCGACCCCATGAATTGCAGCACACCAGGCCTCCCTGTCCATCACCATCTCCCGGAGTTCACTCAAACTCACGTGCATCAAGTCAGTGATGCCATCCAGCCATCTCATCCTCTGTCGTCCCCTTCTCCTCCTGCCCCCAATCCCTCCCAGCATCAGAGTCTTTTCCAATGAGTTGACTCTTCGCATGAGGTAGCCAAAGTACTGGAGTTTCAGCTTTAGCACCATTCCTTCCAAAGAATACCCAAGGCTGATCTCCTTTAGAATGGACTGGTTGGATCTCCTTGCAGTCCAAGGGACTCTCAGGAGTCTTCTCCAACACCACAGTTCAAAAGCATCAATTCTTCGGTGCTCAGCCTTCTTCACAGTCCAACTCTCACATCCATACATGACCAGTGGAAAAACCATAGCCTTGACTAGATGGACCTTTGTTGGCAAAGTAATGTCTCTGCTTTTGAATATGCTGTCTAGGTTGGTCATAACTTTTCTTCCAAGGATAAACATAATTTTCAATTTAAACTTGTTTTGCAAGAATATTTTAGACATTTATCCATTTTGTGAAGATTAGCAAAAACTGGATAATAAATCATTGTTTATTTAATCATGCATATATTAAACTGTAATGTGTAACAATACACTGAAAGGAAAGGTTCAAGTGTATGCACTGCAGTTAAGCACACCATCCTGCTCCTCCTCTCAATCCTTTCTCTACACAGGCATGTTCTGTATGTGATGACTACCTGACATGCATGTGCATGCAGTGAGGATGCCAATGATGTTTTATAAGACAGATTAGTAGTGCTTCATTATTAAGAGAGTGAAAAGACAAGCCACAGGGGTAGAGAAGATATTTGTAACACATATCAGTAAAAGACCAGTGTAAAGAATTATTACAAATTATTAAGGAGAGGAGCCAACAGCCTAACCAAAAATCACAAATGAACAAAAACGAACCAACAACAACAATGAAAAAACTTTAGTAAGAAAACGGGATCTAAGTGGTCCTTAAGCATTTAGAAAGGCTAAAAGTCATTAATCATAAGGGGAATAGAAATTAAAATCACAGTGCAATGTCATTATATGCAAAAGAAGTGCTGTAAAACTAGATCATATGTTAGTGAAGGTATGGAGCAATTGGAACTCTCATAAAATGGCTGTTGGGAGTATAAACTTATACAACCCCTTTGGAAAATTATTCAGTGCCATATGCTAAAGCCTAATGACCAATCTAGATAGCATATTGAAAAGCAGAGACATTACTTTGCCAACAAAGGGCCATCTAGTCAAGGCTATAGTTTTTCCAGTGGTTGTGTATGGATGTGAGAGTTGGACTGTGAAGAAAGCTGAGCACTGATGAATTGAGGCTTTTGAACTGTGGTGTTGGAGAAGACTCTTGAGAGTCCCTTGGACTGCAAGGAGATCCAACCAGTCCATTCTAACGGAGATCAGCCCTGGGATTTCTTTGGAGGAAATGATGCTAAAGCTGAAACTCCAGTACTTTTGGCCACCTCATGTGAAGAGTTGACTCATTGGAAAAGACTCTGATGCTGGGAGGGATTGGGGGCAGGAGGAGAAGGGGACGACAGAGGATGAGATGGCTGGATGGCATCACTGACTCGATGGACATGAGTTTGAATGAACTCCGGGAGTTGGTGATGGATAGGGAGGCCTGGCATGCTGTGATTCACGGGGTCGCAGAGTCGGACACGACTAAGTGACTGAACTGAACTGAACTGAACTGAATACTTCATACCCTAAAAAAGAGGAATTCTATAGCTAGCTATCTGTTCAACCAAAATATTGGTTCAGTTCAGTTCAGTTAATTTGCTCAGTTATGTCTGATTCTTTGTGACCCCATGGGCTGCAGCACTCCAAGTTTCTCTGTCCATCAAGAACTCATGGAGTTTACTCAAACTCATGTCCATCAAGTCGATGATGCCATCCAACCATCTCATCTTCTGTCATCCCTTCTCCTGCTGCCTTCAATCTTTCCCAGCATCAGCATCTTTTCCAAATGAGTCAGTTCTTCACATCATGTGACCAAAGTTTCGGAGTTTCAGCATCAGTCCTTCT
>NW_011495031.1:1495527-1500653 GCF_000754665.1 Bison bison bison
GGGCCAGGCCAGGACAAACTGCCCTCAGAGGAGGGGTTGGAGGCAAGACTGGAGAGGGAGGTGTGAGAGGAACCAGTGGCTGGCAGCTGTGGTCCATGCAGAAGGCT
The DNA here is from genome assembly GCF_000754665.1 of Bison bison bison. NCBI lineage: Eukaryota > Metazoa > Chordata > Mammalia > Artiodactyla > Bovidae > Bison > Bison bison. The sequence continues at coordinate 1,495,635 of NW_011495031.1, forward strand.
TGGGGCATCCGCTGATCAAGCTTGGGAGATGGTGATGGATAGGGAGGCCTGGCATGCTGTGATTCACGGGGGCGCAGAGTCGGACACGACTAAGTGACTGAACTGAACTGAACTGAACTGAATACTTCATACCCTAAAAAAGAGGAATTCTATAGCTAGCTATCTGTTCAACCAAAATATTGGTTCAGTTCAGTTCAGTTAATTTGCTCAGTTATGTCTGATTCTTTGTGACCCCATGGGCTGCAGCACTCCAAGTTTCTCTGTCCATCAAGAACTCATGGAGTTTACTCAAACTCATGTCCATCAAGTCGATGATGCCATCCAACCATCTCATCTTCTGTCATCCCTTCTCCTGCTGCCTTCAATCTTTCCCAGCATCAGCATCTTTTCCAAATGAGTCAGTTCTTCACATCATGTGACCAAAGTTTCGGAGTTTCAGCATCAGTCCTTCTAATGAATATTCAGGACTGATTTCCTTTAGCATGGTCTTGTTGGTTCTCCTTGCAGTCCAAGGGACTCTAAAGAGTCTCCTCTAGCACCACAGTTCAAAAGCATCAATTCTCTGGTACTCAGCTTTCTTTATAGTCCAACTCTCACATCCATACATGACTACTGGAAAAACCACAGCTTTGACTAGATGGACCTTTGTTGGCAAAGTAATGTCTCTTCAGTTTAATATGCTGTCTAGGTTTGTCATAGCTTGTCTTCTAAGGACCAAGCATCTTTTAATTTCATAGTGCAGTCACCATCTACAGTGATTTTGGAGCCCCCCAAAAGAAAATCTCTCACTATTTCCACTGTTTCCCCCATATATTTGCTATGAACTGATGGTACCAGATGCCATGATCTTAGTTTTCTGAATGTTGAGTTTTAAGCCAACTTTTCACTCTCTTCTTTCACTTTCATCAATAGGCTCTGTCTTTCTTCTTTGCTTTCTGCCATAAGGGTGATGTCATTTGCCTATCTGAGGTTATTTTTATTTCTCCCAGCAATCTTGATTCTAGCTTGTGCTTCATCCACCCCAGCATTTCTCATGATGCACTCTTCATATAAGTTAAATAAGCAGGGTGGCAGTATACAGCCTTGACATACTCCTTTCCCAATTTGGAATCAGTCTGTTGTTCCATGTCCAGTTCTAACTGTTGCTTCTTGACCTGCATACAGATTTCTCAGGAGGCAGGTCAGGTGGTCTGGCATTCTCATCTTTTATAGAATTTTCCACAGTTTGTTGTGATCCACACAATCAAAGGCTTTGGCTTAGTCAATAAAGCAGAAGTAGATGTTTTTCTGGAACTCTCTTGTTTTTTTTTTGATGATCCAATGGATGTTGGCAATTTGATCTCTTGTTCCTCTGCCTTTCCTAAATCCTTCTTGAACATCTGGAAGTTCACGGTTCACATACTGTTTAAGCCTGGCTTGGAGAATTTTGAACATTACTTAAGTAATGCTCAAAATATTGGTGAAAGTGAAGTCGCTCAGTCGTGTTCAACTCTTTGCCACCCTGTGGACTGTAGTCTACCAGGCTCCTCTGTCCATGGGATTCTCCAGGCAAGAATACTGGAGTGGGTTGCCATTTCCTTCTCCAGCGGATCTTCCCGACCCAGGGATCGAACCCAGGTCTCCCGAATTGCAGGCAGACGCTTTAACCTCTGAGCCACCAGGGAAGCCCCAAAATGTTGGTAGATAATAATATTTATTATAGCATTATTTGTGACCACTAAAACTTGACAGCAACAAAACCCAAATGTTCACCATAGTAGAATGGAGATTGTGATATATTCATAATAGGCAACACTGAAAATGAATGTACTATACCTGTAGGTAAAAATAGAGATGAATTTCATAAACATGCTGATGAGTAGGAAAGTGCCAGCTACAAAATAATACACAAAAAGTTGCCCTTTAGGCAAAATTTTTAAAAGGCAAAACTAGTAAATGGCACTAGAATTCAGGATAGTTTTTTGTCAAGGAGTAGTCACGAATGGGCGTGGCAGAAGCGTGCCTGCTGCGACGGACCTCGCAGAAGCGTGGCGGAGAGGAGCTACCCCATATCCGAGGTCAAGGGCAGTGGCTGAGACTCTCGGGCTGTGATGGCACAGCAACAACCAAGAGGAGCTACCCCATGTCTGAAGTCAGGGGCGGCGGCCGGGTCCCCACACCCCAGGTCAGGGGCGGCGGCCGAGAGGAGCAACCACACGTCCAAAAAGTGGTGGCTGCACGGGTGCAGGAGGGCCTAAAGGAGCTACTCCACGTTCAAGGTCAGAAGGGGCAGCAGTAAGGAGATAACCCTCGTCCAAGGTAAGGAGCAGCGGCTGCGCTTTGCTGGAGCAGCCTTGAAGAGATACCCCACATCCAAGGTAAGCGAAACCCAAGTAAGACGGTAGGTGTTGTGAGAAGGCATCAGAGGGCAGACACACTGAAACCATAATCACAGAAAACTAGTCAATCTAATCACAGGGACCACAGCCTTGTCTAACTCAATGAAACTAAGCTATGCCCTGTGGGGCCATCCAAGACGGGCAGGTTATGGTGGAGAGGTCTGACAGAATGTGGTCCAGTGGAGAAGGGAATGGCAAACCACTTCAGTGTTCTTGCCTTGAGAACCCCATGAACAGTATGAAAAGGCAAAATGATAGGATACTGAAAGAGGAACTCCCCATATCAGTAGGTGCCCACTATACTACTGGAGATCAGTGGAGGAATAACTCCAGAAAGAATGAAGGGATGGAGCCAAAGCAAAAACAATACCCAGCTGTGGATGTGACTGGTGATAGAAGCAAGGTCCAATGCTATAAGAGCAATATTGTATAGGAACCTGGAAAGTTAGGTCCATGAATCAAGGCAAATTGGAAGTGGTCAAACAGGAGATGGCAAGAGTGCACGTCGACATTCTAGGAATCAGCAAACTAAAATGGACTGGAATGGGTGAATTTAACTCAGATGACCATTATATCTACTACTGCGGGGAGGATTCCCTTAGAATGGAGTAGCCATCATGGTCAACAAAAAAGTCCATAATGCAGTACTTGGATGCAATCTCAAAAACGACAGAATGATCTCTGTTCGTTTCCAAGGCAAACCATTCAATATCACAGTAATCCAAGTCTATGCCCCAACCAGTAACGCTGAAGAAGCTGAAGTTGAACGGTTCTATGAAGACCTACAAGACCTTTTAGAACTAACAACCAAAGAAGAGGTCCTTTTCATTATAGGGGACTGGAATGCAAAAGTAGGAATTCAAGAAACACCTGGAGTAACAGGCAAATTTGGCCTTGGAGTACAGAATGAAGCAGGGCAAAGGCTAATAGAGTTTTGCCAAGAAAATGCACTGGTCATAGCAAACACCCTCTTCCAACAACACAAGAGAAGACTCTATACATGGACATCACCAGATGGTCAACACCAAAATCAGATTGATTATGTTCTTTGCAGTCAAAGATGGAGAAGCTCTATACAGTCAGCAAAAACAAGACCAGAGCTGACTGTGGCTCAGACCATGAACTCCTTATTGCCAAATTCAGACTGAAATTGAAGAAAGTAGGGAAAACCACTAGACCATTCAGGTATGACCTAAATCAAATCCTTTATGATTGTATAGTGGAAGTGAGAAATAGATTTAAAGGCCTAGATCTGATAGATAGAGTGCTTGATGAACTATGGAATGAGGTTGATGACAATGTCCAACAGACAGGGATCAAGAATATCCCCATGGAAAAGACATGCAAAAAAGCAAAATGGCTGTCTGGGGAGGCCTTACAAATAGCTGTGAAAAGAAGAGAAGCGAAAAGCAAAGAGAAAAAAAAGATATAAGCATCTGAATGTAGAGTTCCAAAGAATAGCAAGAAGAGATAAGAAAGCCTTCTTCAGTGATCAATGCAAAGAAATAGGGGAAAACAACAGAATGGGAAAGACTAGAGATCTCTCCAAGAAAATGAGAGATACCAAGGGAACCTTTCATGCAAAGATGGGCTCGATAAAAGACAGAAATGGTATAGACCAAACAGAAGCAGAAGATATTAAGAAGAGGTGGCAAGAATACACAGAAGACCTGTACAAAAAAGATCTTCACGACCCAGATAATCATGATGGTATGATCACTGACCTAGAGCCAGACATCCTGGAATGTGAAGTCAAGTGGGCCTTAGGAAGCATCACTACGAACAAAGCTAGTGGAGGTGATGGAATTCCAGTTGAGCTATTCCAAATCCTGAAAGATGATGCTGTGAAAGTGCTGCACTAAATATGCCAGCACATTTGGAAAACTCAGCAGTGGCCACAGGACTGGAAAAGGTCAGTTTTCATTCCAATCCCAAAGAAAGGCAATGCCAAAGAATGCTCAAACTACTGCACAATTGCAGTCACCTCACACGCTAGTAAAGTAATGCTCAAAATTCTCCAAGCCAGGCTTCAGCAATATGTCAACCATGAACTTCCAGATGTTCAAGCTGGTTTTAGAAAAGGCAGAGGAACCAGAGATCAAATTGCCAACATCCGCTGGATCATGGAAAAAGCAAGAGACTTCCAGAAAAACATCTATTTCTGCTTTATTGCCTATGCCAAAGCCTTTGACTGTGTGGATCACAATAAACTGTGGACAATTCTGAAAGACATGGGACTACCAGACCACCTGACCTGCCTCTTGAGAAACTTATATGCAGGTCAAGAAGCAACAGTTAGAACTGGACTTGGAACAACAGACTGGTTCCAAATAGGAAAAGGAGTACGTCAAGGCTGTATATTGTCACCCTGCTTATTTAACTTTTATGCAGAGTACATCATGAGAAATACTGGGCTGGATGAAGCACAAGCTGGAATCAAGATTGCCAGGAGAAATATCAATAACCTCAGATATGCAGATGACACCACCCTTATGGAAGAAAGTGAATAGGAACTAAAAAGCCTCTTGATGAAAGTGAAAGAGGAGAGTGAAAAAGTTGGCTTAAAGTTCAGCATTCAGAAAACAAAGATCATGGCATCTGGTCCCATCACTTCATGGCAAATAAATGGGGAAACAGTGGA
>NW_011495031.1:1500775-1500881 GCF_000754665.1 Bison bison bison
CTTTTGAACTGTGGTGTTGGAGAAGACAGTGAGAGTCCCTTGGACTGCAAGGAGATCCAACCAGTCCATTCTAAAGGAGATCAGTATGGGTGTCCTTTGGAAGGAA
>NW_011495031.1:1500981-1503345 GCF_000754665.1 Bison bison bison
AAATAAATGGGGAAACAGTGGAAACAATGTCAGACTTGATTTTGGGGGGCTCTAAAATCACTGCAGATGTTGACTTCAGCCATGAAATTCAGATGCTTACTCCTTGGAAGGAAAGTTATGACCAACCTAGATAGCATATTCAAAAGCAGAGAGATTACTTTGCCAACAAGGTCCATCTAGTCAAGGCTATGGTTTTTCCACTGGTCATGTATGGATGTGAGAGTTAGACTGTGAAGAAGGCTGAGCACCAAAGAATTGATGCTTTTGAACTGTGGTGTTGGAGAAGACTCTTGAGAGTCCCTTGGACTGCAAGGAGATCCAACCAGTCCATTCTAAAGGAGATCAGTCTGGGTGTCCTTTGGAAGGAATGATGCTAAAGCTGAAACTCCATTACTTTGGCCACCTCATGCAAAGAGTTGACTCATTGGAAAAGACTCTGATGCTGGGAGGGATTGGGGGCAGGAGGAGAAGGGGCCGACAGAGGATGAGATGGCTGGATGGCATCACTGACTCGATGGATGTGAGTTTGAGTGAACTCCGGGAGTTGGTGATGGACAGGGAGGCCTGGCGTGCTGCAATTCATGGGGTTGCAGAGTTGGATATGACTGAGTGACTGAACTGAACTGAACTGAGTCATGGATGGGAGGTACAAGGCAGGTCTTTGGGGTTGCTGCTGCCTGTTTCTTGATCTGTGTTGATTACCTGAGTAGTGTGTTCACTTTATGAAATTAATCCAACTTTTTTGTATGTATGGTATGCTCAACAAATTAAAAAAAACTTCCAAAGAATGAAAATAGCTTTAACACATTTAAAAAAAATTATAGATAAAAATAAATGAAAATTTTGTTCCTTTTCACAGCCTACTCAATGATGTGATGATTCACTCTAAAGCATGCTCTGGAGCCACACTCCCTCCCAGCCAATGGTTCTAATGTTTAAAAATTCTAGGTCAAAAGAGAAAAATTGCTGATTTAGGGAATATGGAAACTGTTGCCCTTCCCTGAAGACTACTTTGTGCTGGCGAGTTTAACAGAATATTAGGAAAAGGGAAAGAGTAAATTCTTCTCATCTTCCCATTATAAACTTCCTCTAGTCCCAAGATTGAGTGGTCAGTCGTTCAGTTGTGTCTGACTCTGTGACCCCATGAACTGTAAACTGCCAGGCTTCTCTGTCCATGGAATTTTCCAGGCACGAATACTGGAGTGGATTGCCATTTCTTACTCCAGGGGGTCTTCCTGACCAAGGAATCAAACCCAGGTCTCTTGTGTCTCCTGCATTGGTAGGTGAATTCTTCACCACGGTGCTACCTGGGAAGCCCAGTCCCAGTATTGGCTAATTAGAAACTCCAGCATATTAATTAAATCTCTGCTTTCTTCTATTTAAGTAAGACCAACCCTCCTCCTCTTTTCTCTCCAGGGCACAAAACAGGCAATGCATGTAAATCAAGTATTTGCTTTGTGCAGCCTGGCACAATTACTGAAATTCTTCACATGCTTCAAATACAAAAATGACCTTTGCATTCCTCTCTGCTGATTTCATCACTAAACAAATTTTATGTCATCCTGTAACATTTGTTGACACATTCAGCAACTAATCCATATTCAATATTTAGTGTCTGTTTTGTCTGAGGCATTCTGCTAAGTCCTGATATTATAACCATAAATAAGAAATCGCTATCTTTGTTCTTAAAGATCTATAAATATTCATGTTGCAATTTTATACATTGTTTAATTTTCCAAAAGTTTGTTATAAAATAGTACAACCTAACAGGCATAATTTACCCAATATAGTGAATGAAATTTTTTCATTTCTTCAGCCAAAATTGGTATCAGTGGCAATTGTACTACTGTCAGATCATATAACTGGTTAAGTCTGTTGAAGTCAAGAGAAAAAAAATGTCTTAGGGAGTTTAAAATAATAAAGAGTAGAGCCAAGAAAAAGGTCCCTTTATCCATTATCAAATATCCTTTAATGACTCAAGTGTAAGTGGATGAAATAGGATAATTAAATTTCTCTTGAATATACAAACATTTACATGTATGTGGAATTTCTGAGTGGAATGTATTTTCATTTTTATTGAAACTAAAACATTTGTTCAGAAGATGAACTTCATACCCAGCAGGCTTTTCAGCCTACTTGCTCACCCACTGTGAGTACCAATCTTGGTATTTAAGTGAGTATACCATTTACCAATAAGGGGACTTAATAACTTCAATAACTCAACAGACTTTTTTTCTAAGAATAAATTCTAATTTAAACTATTCATAAATAAATTGAATTTTAAGTCTAACCATTAGACATTGTTTTATACTATCAACCAGACATATATATATATATATATATATATATATATTTTTTTTTTTT
>NW_011495031.1:1503445-1512911 GCF_000754665.1 Bison bison bison
TTTTTTTTTTTTAACGAGTTTTACAATTGAAACCAAAAACCACACCTGTAGACTCCAGGATCACAATACAGTACAATTTGCAACAATTTGGAAGTACTTAAGATCTGATTACAGTGCTGTTATCACTATGCTGGAATTACGCAAGCTGAGTTGAGGAGACTGTTGAACACTGCAGTTTTTGAGAAAAGACTACATGGCATTGAAGGGGTAATAAGATGGGCGTTTCTTTTTGCACTCAGTGATATGACTGCCAAATAAATCAGAGATGACAATAATTTACATTCATTCATTAATCCCCCCCCTTTTTTTTTCTTTTAGCATTTATTATTTGCCTATCATGTGCCAGACACTGACAGGCTGTGGGTACACCAAGTGAATTAAATAAAACGCTGTCTCAGTTTTTGAAGAGCTCAGTCTGGAGAGAGAGACAGACGTGTAAACAAATAATTACAATGCAATGTGAGGAGTTCTATAAGAGAAGAGGAATGCACTGTTAGCAGAGATGGTACGAGAGATGAAGGAGATGTAATCCTTCTGGAGGGGGAAGGAGGGAGGTTATGAGCAAGAGAAGTCAGAAGAAATTTCAAAGAAGAGATAATGTTTGAGTTTGTACCTCAGGGCTTGAGAGAAATTGAATTTAACCATTAAGATATTAGAAACAGACTTAATAATACATATAATAATATAAGAAACTTTCTTTTCTTCTATTAGAGGACCATGCTCTCTCATAAAACTGTCTAATGTGACATTTCTGTGTCTCTCACTGAATATCGTGCATCAGCGAAACCTAAAATTGGGTACATAGTAAATATCATAGGTGATTCTTTCATCCAATTTTCAGTTTAGAAAACCCTGTCTATTTCAATAGTGTTATTAGATTGAGCCAGTTCCTTTTCCAACAGCTATAAATATCTTTAATCCCAAGAGTTACATCCAAATGCAAGTGTAATTACCTTATTGATGACAAGAAAGCTATAAACATAAATCCAAAAGGGTCAACTCATTCATGTTAATGTATAATTTATTCACATAGGCCGTGTGCCTTTCCAGGTTGCCCAGGATCAAAAAATCTTTTAGCACAAAAACAACAAGGGATTATTACTTTTTACCAACATTTTCACATTGTATTATTACTATTGCCACCAGAGTTTCTCATCACTTTTGTCTCTTCATGTTTGAAATTTAATTTTAAATCTTCAAGTCATCATCTTAAAGACATTAACAATATTTGTTTACAATACAAGGAAATAGCATCTTTTAATCATCATTTAGCAATTCATACTACAAGAAAATATAAGAGTTTGTAATATAGTATTTAAATATGTGATCAGTAATCTTTTTCTGCAAATCCATATAGACTTCTAGTAAGTCAAGCTTTTGATGGTATTCCAAAGTGTCATTTGTGTGCTGGGAACTATCAGCTACATTAGGAAGTACATAGAAATGCTTATAATCAAATACGAGCCTTACATTTTATAATACGCTTAAGAAAATCATAAAGCAAAATAAAGGTAAACCCTCAGAACACGTGGACTAATGATGTGGACACATGGCTCTCTCACCAGTTCCTTGAAAAAGAAGATGAAGCCAAAACTAACACTTCAGTTTACATTTAACACCATTATCTCCAAGTTCCCTCACACCACTCCTGATATGACCTACACAAAAGTAGCTAGATTTAATTTATCCTTTTTATGCCATGGCAACTAAATCAAGAGTAAAGCTTTCAGATCAAATGTGGTCTGGGTGGAAATATTGAAAACAGGCTTCCAAACAACCAGAAATGTGTGAAAAAAGGGGTGGGGGCAATGGAACAGGTTCTGTGATGCAGGTGAAGTCTTGTTATAATTAAGCTGGTTAAAGTCCCAATTCTACTTCAATAAAACAGTACGAGACTCCAGCTGGTAGCCAGCTGCTCTCCAGACCCTTTCCATGACAAAAGAAAAAAAAATTTTTAAGGCCTCATGGTGTAAGACCCTATAGGTTTGTTTTAACCACATTTCATTTGTCTAGGTAAATCAAACAATGCCAGATAGAGTTATCTGAGTATGCAGAAACTAATGTCTTTCATCAGTCAATAAATATACCTAGATCATTTTATAAATACCTTATTCTGTTCAGATGTATCACTATGAAGAGGAACATATGGCAAGATTTTATGTAGCTCACTCATGGAAAATTGGGACATAATTCAAAAAAGTGAAGCCTTGAGAAGTTTTTATTATTTTGGATTAAAAAATCCTACTAGTGTAGGCTCAAGCTTTCAAAGTTGCTTGTCAGGACTGCAAAATCTAAGAAAGACTTTTAAGAACACATTACTAATCATATGGATGGAAAATCTCAAGGGAATTGATTTCAGCAAGGTCTAAGATTCCAATATATTTGGACCAAAAATTAAAATGCCTTTTCTGCATAATGGGAAACTCGTGTGTATTTGCATTTTTATTGTTATTTTGACCTATGAGTTAGCTCTGTATAGGTAACAAATCATTCACAGGAAATATTCACAAATTTTGATGGGTAGACTAAAAATAGAACCCGTTGGAAGCCAAGGCTGAAAAGTAGGTAGTGAGAAAAAGTGGAAGGAGAAAAGTAGCAAAATAGGATTTTTCAAAATTTACTCTGTCTCCTCTCAAAGTGATATCTGTTCTTTCCACTACTCTCAGAAAGCTACAGAGTGATTAAAGAGGCTTCATACTTATAAAGTCAGGCCTCACCTTTAAGTCAAATTAACTCATTCTTAATATGCTAAAACATTTAAGAAAATAATAAGGGTGACTTGGGAACTGTCCGGAAGACAGAGTATATTTGAATAATATATTTGAATGAATTCATCATTGATTCATCCTTTCAATTCATCAGTGAAAAGAATAACTCTTTAACACCTACTATGAGCCAGACACTGAATAAAATAGAATCTTCTGTTCTCCTATAATTCACAGATCAGAGGGTGATAAAATTACAACACAGAACATTATGAGGATGGAGGGCAAGTAAGACCATGTGGAGGGGACTACAGAGGGGGCTGGCCATTAAAATTCCCTGGACATGATGAAACATGCAATGAAATGTGAAGATTGACTGAGAGTCAATTACACAAAATGATGGCCAAAATATTATAGGCAGAAGCAAAGAACACAGAAGTAAATACTCAGAAGTAAGAGGAACTGGGGCAAAATTGAGGACCTGGAACACATTCAGCTTGACTGAACTACAGATACTTAAATGCCAAGGTGATAGTGATAATATACAAGACTTGGGAAGGAAAGAAGATCCTGACCATGAAGAAACATACAGGCTAGCGAAGCACATATGATGACTCAATCATGAGATTTAGGAACAAAAACCCAAACTTGAGACTTACTCATTGTAAGACATTCAAAATATACCCATAAGCCTTCTGAGTCTTACTCTCCTGATTTATAAACTGATGATGCCACCTACTTCATACTGCTATTTTAAGGATAGGATGAGACAATGCATGAGAAATTATACATATAAAATATACTATGAATACAGAAGCATGCACTGGAGTAGGTCAAGGAGAATCCAGTTTGCAGAGGGACAAAGTAAGAATAGAGGAGTCTGATTTAATGATATCTTTCAGGTCTAGAAAAGGAAATGTATTTTGAATGAGCTCAATCTTTGCCCTTGTTTTCAAGAGCCGTAGAGTTATACCCTTCTCCAAATCTCTTCTTACAAACACGCAATTCTACATTTATTTCAACGCTCTGCTTCCCAGAATTACTGGCCCAATGCCCACTTCCCTTCATTCTCCATCTAAGAATCCCTTAATCTATGAACAGCTTGCATATGGCAGCAGGTAACTTGGAAGACTGTAAGGGGAGAATGGTGGTTTCCTGACAACCTCCCTCCCCCACCCCACCCCCACCTCCACAGAATGGGTCTCCAGAGGAAGATCTCTGCTAGAAAACTTCCCTGATCTATTTTCACTTACTCCCTAAGACTTATCCAGATCTCAGTTTTCATTCACTTAATTAGGGATTTATTCCTGAGGGTTAAAATTTTCTAAAGCGTTAAAAAGGAAGTAAATTTGTTACTTTAAGTCTTATTCTAACATCCAACACATGTTCTCACAAGGGACTATAACAGTAACATCCATATGAGGAAAATGTGTTAAAGAATTTAAAATGAATCTTGTGTATTCGGATGCCCTGAAAAATAACTGCAGAACCTAAAATATAAGCCCCCCAAAGTGCTCAATGCAGCAGGCAGTAGACAAGTTCTTCCAGGCCATCCACAGGGCCTTGACAGGAACTACTGACATCAAGACCTTTGCACAAAGTGGATGGTTTTGACTTTGAGAAGTACATTTTAACAACATGCTCATTAATAATAAAAACATATATAATAGTTTTATTCAATGATTCAGATTAAGTATTTTTATCAGTGTCTTGGAGGCAGACCTAATGTTTTCTTTAAATTTATTTAGCTTGTCAAATTATTTCTTCTATTATTTTAAACTTTTAATTAATAAAATATAAAGCTACAAAGATATATAGTCCCTGCCCTCAGTTAGCTTAAAATCAAATCTTCCAAATCTTTTTTGCCCATCTAATGAAGATAATCCTATTTTGCACATAGTGCAAAGGTAATGAATGGTTTTTTAACAGTGATAGTAGCATGGAACCCAAATTTATCAAGTGGGAGGGAAAGTCATAGAAACTTCTGGCTGCCTCATTCAGCTTTCACTGAATTCTTGTTTTCTACTCTCTGACTTGCAGCCATTCTAAAACTTAGTTCTTTACTTGATACTCATTAACAGTAGATGCATATATATGGAAACACTCAAATCAACAGAAAAAAACTTCCTTGAGGCCTCCCCATGAGCATCATGGAAGTTACTGATAACCAGGGTCACAGAAGGCTTTTGCATTGTCAAAGTGCAATCAAGTGAACTAAACGAAGATCAAAGACATGAGGAGGTGCCATCTTCCTTCCCAAGTCCTAAGAAGTTGGAAGGAACAACAAAGTGGGATGGATAACATAATGTGTGAGAATGGAGAAGAAAGTGCTTTGTTTTTATAGTTTCATTTAAGAATAGTAATATTTTAAGCTAACTTTTTTGTCATTTACAACTCAATATGTTGTTGTTGTTTAGTCTCTAAGTCATGTCCAACTCTTTTGTAACTCCATGGATGGACTGCCCACCAGGCTCCTCTGTCCATGGGATTTCCCAGGCAAGAATACTGGAATGGATTGCCATTTCCTTCTCCAGGAGATCTTTCCAATCCAGGGATCAAACCCATGTCTCCTGCAGTGGCAGGCAGATTCTTTACCACTGAGCCACCAGGTAATCCCACAGTTCAATATAAAGGATTTCAAATCCCTCAAATGGAAAAAATTTCAAACTCTCTTCTCTCAAATGGGCTTGTAACAATCTCACTCTTGCTCATTACACTCTAGTCTGCTCCCCAGTCTTTCATGCTGTCACATTTCTTTTTATGCATTGAGTCTTAAATATCACTCTTCAAAAGTGCTTTTCCTGATCATTCTGCATAGTGCATATCCCTCCTTGTCTATTTATAACATTGTATTGTTTTATTTACTTCACAGCCTTCATCAAACTCTAAAACTACCTGAATTATGTTTCTTATTCATTTTTATGTCACACTTCTATGGAATGAGCTCCTTGAGGGCAGGAATCATGTCTGTCAGTAATGCTAGCACTTAAATTGGTTTCCTATTCCATAATATTAGCTAATAAGTGTTTGAACAGAAACATAGTCAGTGTCCCTAGAAACTTCAGTTATTGAGGACAGACATACATCAACAGATACTCATTAAGCTATAAATTGGTTGCACTGGTTGAGTAGATTTTGAATGCTACTGGGCCAAGGGAGAAAGATCCTTATCACATGAGGGAGAGAATGGAGACACAGGAGACTGAGAAGTGATACCTAAGATAAGGCATAATAATAAATCATTAAGCTGGTCAATTGAAGGAAGGAGAAGACAGCAAGGACAAAGAAAGTGTAAAGTGAAATATAGAACAGCAAGCAGTGGAACTGCTAATTCAATGTCAAATTTGAAGTAAGGAGTAACTAGAGGAAAAGCTGAATGGTTTTAAAAGGGACAGATTAGAGGGAGCGTTGCATTCATGTCAAGGAGTTTGGATTTAATCATGAAATAGTTGATGAAATTAAAGAATTTTAGACATTAAAGTGCTGTGGCCCAGCTTGTGATTTCGATGGATCATTAGAGAAGCTTCATGGAGGAAACATTTACGACAAGCAAACTAGAATAGGGACCAGGATACTGGGTAAAAGATTAGAAGAATAGTCAGAAGGAGATGATCCATCACCTTAGGTGATGATAACTGAGATAAATAGAATGGATAAGGAGGTAAAATGACCAGGGTTTAGTCATGAGTCATCTACATAGACAAGGCAGAATCAGTGGTAACACCCAAATTCTAGCTTAAACAACTGAGCGTAAGCAAGAGAAGACTCTCCAGCAGATGCCTTCAGACTTCATCTGCACTGTCAGCTTTCCTGAGTCTCTTGCCTGCCAGCTCACCCTGCAGATTTGGTCTTGACAGCCTCCATAATTATAGGAGCCAATTTCTCACCCCCCCCCAAAAAAAAATCTCTTTCTATATATACACACATCCTATTGGTTCTGTTTCTCTGAAAAATGCTGACTAATACAAGTATGGAAGTGGAGCATGAATCTTTGATGGAGAGCCAAAGCCCACATTTCCAGCCACCAAATTCGTGGGCAGATCTCACACATCATTTGCCTCTTCAAAGAAGACAGTGTGTGGTCCAATACAGTCACTTCATCCAGCTCAAGGATCTCTGAGTGACGTGGAGCCTTCTCCATCAAGTTTAAATATTGTTCCTTATCATCCAGCAACAAAGAAACTTGAAGACAAATTATCTCCTCTTGCCCTTGCCCTAACCCAATAGGAAATATCAGCGCAGAGACCAGAAGTCTATAATAAAATACTTCATTCAGGAAAAAGGATCAGAGACACACAGCATTCATTGCTCCATATCAATACTTTCCTGCAGAGAAGTTCCCTAGCAGTGGGAGAGTTACTTCATTAGATGCTGATTTCTACTTACTAGGAAGAATATCCTTGACCATTGTTCTTAGGGAACATAGCTCCACTTCTGCAAAAATTTTCCTGTCCTTTTTCCTCCAGGGTCACACGTGAAATGAATCTGGAGACATAGCTCCTTCTTAGTGCCTGCATGGCTTTAATAGCCCTTTCTTGCTGGGGTTTATTTGGGAAGTCCATGATAGTTTTAGAATAACTAGGTTTAATTGTTTTGGCATTGTATTTCTTAAAAAAAAAAAACAAAAAACTAAATATACATCTTATTTAGTTTACTTGTTTTAAATCAGTTTAATTGTGGCAGCAAACATGTTCCAAGAGTTCTCCTAGTTATATTCTACTTAGCTCCCTTTATTTCTATGCCTTCTTGCCCTTATACTAACCTCTCTCAACTTAAAGCTGGGTATTTTGAGGCCATCTAAAGGGCTTTCCTGGTGGCTCAGAGGTTAAAGCATCTGCCTTCAATGTGGGAGACCTGGGTTCGATCCCTGGGTCGGGAAGATCCCCTGGAGAAGGAAATGGCAACCCACTCCAGTATTCTTGCCTGGAGAATCCCATGGATGGAGGAAACCGGTGGGCTACAGTCTACAGGGTCGCAAAGAGTCGGACATGACTGAGCCACTTCACTTCACTTCAAAGCAGTAGACATGGCTGGGACAATGACCACCAGGCTGAGCTCCTTTGTTTTGTAAGATATTTTAAAGAGTATTGCCGGCAAAGACTCTTTTTAACAAATCGGGACTAGAAATTGAGAGAGTCAATTTCTAGGCAGATTGGTAAGAAGTCCAGGGTCCCTGAGGAGGGGAAAGGGGTCTGGGGTTCTCGAGGAGGAGATAGGGGTCTGGAATTCTCAAAGAGGAGGAAAGGACAAATGTCCCCCCCCGCCCCCTACATTCCTTAGTCTTAGTCAGATAAAACCTGTGGGTTTTTTTTTTTTTCCTTTAAGCCCAGAACTAATGATTACACAACTGAACAACTCAGTTTAAACTCTGTACTAAAAATTATATAACAACAATGTTTCCTGCTTGAGGACAGTTTCTCCTTCTTGAAAACCTTCTGACTAATCTTGTTATTTTAAAATGCATATTTCTTTTACAAGTGGTTGACCAGTTTTCCCAGCACCACTTGTTAAAGAGGTTGTCTTTTATCCATTGTATATTCTTGCCTCCTTTGTCAAAGATAAGGTGTCCATAGGTACGTGGACTTATCTCTGGGCTTTCTATTTTATTCCATTGATCTATATTTCTGTCTTTGTGTCAGTACCATACTGTCTTGATGACTGTGGCTTTGTAGTAGAGCTTGAAGTTAGGCAGGTTGATTCCTCCAGTTCCATTCTTCTTTCTCAAGATCGCTTTGGCTATTCGAGGTTTTTTGTATTTCCATACAAATTGTGAAATTATTTGTTCTAGCTCTGTGAAGAATACCGTTGGTAGCTTGATAGGGATTGCATTGAATCTATACATTGCTTTGTGTAGTATACTCATTTTCACTATATTGATTCTTCCAATCCATGAACACAGTATATTTCTCCATCTATTAGTGTCTAACTAGAACACTTTCTAACACCATACACAAAAATAAACTCAAAATGGATTAAAGATCTAAACATAAGATCAGAAATTATAAAACACTTAGAGGAGAACATAGGCAAAACACTCTCCGACATAAATCACAGCAGGATCCTCTATGACCGGCCTCCCAGAATATTTTTTTTTTTAATTTTATTTTATTTTTAAACTTTACATAATTGCACTAGTTTTGCCAAATATCAAAATGAATCCGCCACAGGCATACATGTGTTCCCCATCCTGAACCCTCCTCCCTCCTCCCTCCCCACACCATCCCTCTGGGTCGTCCCAGTGCACCAGCCCCAAGCATCCAGTATCGCACATCGAACCTGGACTGGCAACTCGTTTCTTACATGGTATTCTACATGTTTCAATGTCACTCTCCCAAATCTTCCCACCCTCTCCCTCTCCCACAGAGTCCATAAGACTGTTCTATACATCAGTGTCTCTTTTGCTATCTCGTACACCAGGTTATTGTTACCATCTTTCTAAATCCCATATATATGCGTTAGTATACTGTATTTATGTTTTTCCTTCTGGCTTACTTCACTCTGTATAATAGGCTCCAGTTTCATCCACCTCATTAGAACTGATTCAAATGTATTCTTTTTAATGGCTGAGTAATACTCCATTGTGTATATGTACCACTGCTTTCTTATCCATTCATCTGCTGATGGACATCTAGGTTGCTTCCATGTCCTGGCTATTATAAACAGTGCTGCGATGAACACTGGGGTACACGTGTCTCTTTCCCTTCTGGTTTCCTCAGTGTGTATGCCCAGCAGTGGGATTGCTGGATCATAAGGCAGTTCTA
>NW_011495031.1:1513741-1514130 GCF_000754665.1 Bison bison bison
TTTCTATATATAGGTCTTTAGTTTCAGTAGGTAGATATATTCCTAAGTATTTTATTCTTTCCGTTGCAATGGTGAATGGAATTGTTTCCTTAATTTCTCTCTCTGTTTTCTCATTATTAGTGTATGGGAATGCAAGGGATTTCTGTGTGTTGATTTTATATGACCGGCCTCCCAGAATATTGGAAATAAAAGCAAAAATAAACAGGTCAGTTCAGTTCAGTTCAGTCGCTCAGTCGTGTCCGACTCTTTGCAACCCCATGAATTGCAACACGCCAGTCCTCCTTGTCCATCACCAACTCCCAGAATTAATCCAGACTCACGTCCATCAAGTCAGTGAAGCCATCCAGCCATCTCATCCTCTGTCGTCCCCTTCTCCTCATGCCCCCAAT
>NW_011495031.1:1515407-1536738 GCF_000754665.1 Bison bison bison
AACATCAGGAAGTTCACAGTTCATGTATTGCTGAAGCCTTGGCTTGGAGAATTTTGAGCATTACTTTACTAGCGTGTGAGATGAGTGCAATTGTGCAGTAGTTTGAGCATTCTTTGGCATTGCCTTTCTTTGGGATTGGAATGAAAACCAACCTTTTCCAGTCCTGTGGCCGCTGCTGAGTTTTCCAAATTTGCTGGCATATTGAGTGCAGCACTTTCACAGCATCATCTTTCAGGATTTGAAATAGCTCAACAGGAATTCCATCACCTCCACTAGCTTATTCATAGTGATGCTTTCTAAGGCCCACATGACTTCACATTCCAGGATGTCTGGCTCTACGTGAGTGATCACACCATTGTGATTATCTGGGTGTGAAGATCTTTTTTGTACAGTTCTTCTGTGTATTCTTGCCACCTCTTCTTAACATCTTCTGCTTCTGTTAGGTCCATACCATTTCTGTCAAGCCCATCTTTGCATGAAAGTTTCCCTTGGTATCTCTCATTTTCTTGGAGAGATCTCTAGTCTTTCCCATTCTGTTGTTTTCCCCTATTTCTTTGCATTGATCACTGAAGAAGGCTTTCTTATCTCTTCTGGCTATTCTTTGGAACTCTACATTCAGATGCTTATATCTTTCCTTTTCTCTTTGCTTTTCGCTTCTCTTCTTTTCACAGCTATTTATAAGGCCTCCCCAGACAGCCATTTTGCTTTTTTGCATGTCTTTTCCCTGGACATGGTCTTGATCCCTGTCTCCTGTACAATGTCACGAACCTCAGTCCATAGTTCATCAGGCACTCTATCTATCAGATCTAGGCCCTTAAATCCATTTCTCACTTCCACTGTATAATCATAAGTGATTTGATTTAGGTCATACCTGAATGGTCTAGTGGTTTTCCCTACTTTCTTCAATTTAAGTCTGAATTTGGCAATAAGGAGTTCATGGTCTGAGCCACAGTCAGCTCCTGGTCTTGTTTTTGCTGACTGTATAGAGCTTCTCCATCTTTGGCTGCAAAGAATATAATCAATCTGCTTTCGGAGTTGACCATCTGGTGATGTCCATGTGTAGAGTCTTCTCTTGTGTTGTTGGAAGAGGGTGTTTGCTATGGTCAGTGCATTTTCTTGGCAAAACTCTATTAGCCTTTGCCCTGCTTCATTCTGTATTCCAAGGCCAAATTTGCCTGTTCCTCCAGGTGTTTCTTGACTTCCTACTTTTGCATTCCAGTCCCCTATAATGAAAAGGACCTCTTTTTGGGGTGTTAGTTCTAAAAGGTCTTGTAGGTCTTCATAGAACCGTTCAACTTCAGCTTCTTCAGCATTACTGGTTGGGGCATAGACTTGGATTACTGTGATATTGAATGGTTTGCCTTGGAAACGAACAGAGATCATTCTGTTGTTTTTGAGATTGCATCCAAGTACTGCATTTCGGACTCAAACAAATTGAACCTAATTAAAATTAAAAGCTTCTGCACAACAAAGGAAACTGTAAGCAAGGTGAAAAGACAGCCTTCAGAATGGGAGAAAATTATAGCAAATGAAGAAACTGACGAAGAAGTAATTCCAAAACATATACAAGCAACTCCTGCAGCTCAATTCTAGAAAAATAAATGAACCAATCAAAAAATGGGACAAAGAACTAAACAGACATTTCTCCAAAGAAGACATCCAGATGGCTAACAAACACATGAAAAGATGCTCAACATCACTTATTATCAGAGAAATGCAAATCAAAACCACTATGAGGTACCATTTCACGCCAGTCAGAATGGCTGCGATCCAAAAGTCTACAAGCAATAACTGCTGGAGAGGGTGCGGAGAAAAGGGAACCCTCTTACACTGTTGGTGGGAATGCAAACTAGTATAGCCTCTATGGAGAACAGTGTGGAGATTCCTTACAAAACTAGAAATAGAACTGCCTTATGATCCAGCAATCCCACTGCTGGGCATACACACTGAGGAAACCAGAATTGAAAGAGACACATGTACCGCAATGTTCATCATAGCACTGTTTATAATAGCCAGGACATGGAAGCAACCTAGACGTCCTAGACGTCAGCAGATGAATGGATAAGAAAGCTGTGGTATATATACACACAATGGAGTATTACTCAGCTATTAGAAAGAATACATTTGAATCAGTTCTAATGAGGTGGATGAAACTGGAGCCTATTATACACACTGAAGTAAGCCAGAAAGAAAAACACTAATACAGTATACTAATGCGTATATATGGAATTTAGAAAGATGGTAACGATAACCCTGTATGAGAGACAGCTAAAGAGACACAGATGTATAGAACAGTCATTTGGACTCTGTGGGAAAGGGAGAGGGTGGGATGATTTGGGAGAATGGCATTGAAACATGTATAATATCATATGTGAAACGAATCACCAGTCCAGGTTCTATGCATGATACAGGATGCTCAGGGCTGGTGCACTGGGATTACCCAGAGGGATGGAATGGGGAGGGAGGTGGGAGGGGGGTTCAGGATGCGGAACACGTGTGCACCTGTGGCGGATTCATGTTGATGTATGGCAAAACCAATACAATACTGTAAAGTAATTAACCTCCAATTAAAATAAATAAATTTATATTAAAAATAAATAAATAAAATGTATATTTCTTTCTATTGTTAGCTGTAATCCTGTCATCTTAAAATTTAAATTGTGGGAGTGGGCCTAGTAAATCTTGACAACCTTGAGACATTCTTTTGATTTATTGTAATAACCAATTAAAAAAGCATATAACTCCTTTGCTTAGACTAGCGTGGGGGCACTCTCCATCCCCCTTCTGATGTCTGTGTCAGACACTTTCTCTGTTCCTTTTCATACTTTAATAAAACTCTGCTACACAAAAGCTCTTGAGTGAACAAGCCTGGTCCCTGGTCCTGAAGCTAAATCTTCTTCAGAGATCAATAATCTGATCAAGAATTGCTGTGAGAATGTTTATTTATTACCACTTTAAAAGATTATTATTTTAGAGAAAAATTGAGCAGGTAGTGCAGAGTTACCACATAGCTCTGTCCATACTCATATAGCATCATCCACTAACAACATTCACCCTAGTCGTACCTTTGTAACAGTGGATATATTGACACATTATTATCAACCAAAATCTATAGTTCATTTTGGTGTTGTACATCCTTTGAGTTTAACAAAGGGGTAATGATATATATCAACATGAATCTGAGCAAACTCCAGGAGATAGTGAAGGACAGGGAAGCCTGGCATACTGCAGTCCATGGTGTTGCAAAGAGTCGTATATGACTTAGAGTATGAACAGCAAATAATGATACATGTATCCACTGGTATAAAATCATAGTTTTATTGCCCTAAAAGTCCTCTGTGCTCTATTCATCTCTCCCCCGATCCTTAACCCTTGACAATCACTGACTTTTTTATCATTTTCATTGCCTTTTGCAGATGTCACATAGTTGGAATCATATAGGATGTAGATTTTTCATCCTCTTTGTTCACTTACAAGCATATATTAATGTTTCCCCATTTCTTTTATTTTTTCTTAGCTTTAATGAGGTATGACTGATAAAAATTGTACACATTTAGGTTCTACAATGTGATGATTTAATACACATATACACTGGGAAACAATTACCACAATTGAATTAATTAACTCTACTCATTTATTTTTAATTAACTTTTAATTATCTCTTTAATTAAGTTAATTCTACGTCATACACTATCTTTGTTATATGTGTAGGGAGAAATTAAGATCTACTGTCTTAGCAAATTTCAAGCTGTCAATACAGTATTATTATTTTTCAACTTTATTTTTAAAAAGTCTTTATCAAATTTGTTACAACATTGCTTGTTTTCTGTTTTGTCTCCTAGACCCCAAGGCATATGGGATCCAGATTCCAAAACAAGAATCAAACGTGCACCTCCTTCACTGACTTGCAGGATCTTAGTTCTCTGACCAGGGATCAAACCTGTGCCTTTGTCAGTGAAAGTACAGACTCATAACCACCAGGAATTCGCTCTTCTATTCTGTAAGTTATCCTTTCATTTTGTTGATTATTTCTCTGGCTGTCCAGGAGGTTTTTAGTTTGATATAGTCCCATTTGTGGTTTCTTTTATTTTATTTTTTTTTTTGCTTTTGTAACCTGTGTTTTGGTGTCATATTTAAAAACACCACTTTCTCAAAAAGTTTCAAGAAGCTTTCCCACTTGTTTCTATTAGAGTTTTATAGTTTCAGGTGTGGTGTTTAAGTCATTAACCCCCTTTGAGTTAATTTCTTAATGTGTGGTGTAAGATAAGGGTCCAATTGCCTTCTTTTGTATATGAATATCTAATTTTCCCAACACTACTTATTGAAGAGACTAAACTTTCCCCCATTGTATACTCTTGTCAAATTCATCAAAGATTAGTTGACCATTTGCACGAATTTATTTCTGAGCTCCTAATTGTGTTCCATTGGTTTATGTGCCTGTTTTTATGCCAATACCATACTGCTTTGCTTACTACAGATTTAAAGTGTCATTTAAATCCAAATGGGTGATGGGAATGAGACATCTTGCTTGCTTCCAAGTTTTGCAATTATAAAGAAAGCATACTATAAGCATCTATGTGCAGGAATATTTGTAGATATAAGTTTTCACCTTGTTTTTGTAAATACCAAGGAACAATATTACTGGATTATATAGTAAGAGTATATATAGTTTTTCTAGAGACTGCCAACCTGTCTTTTGGATTGACTGTGTCATATTTTATTTCCACCAGCGATTAATGAAGGTTCCTATTAATTAATTAATGAAGGTAGAACCACACCTTCACCAGCATTGGGTGTTGTCAGAGTTTTGGACTTCTCCCATTTTAACAGATTTGTAGTTATATCTCATCATTTTTAATATTTTTAAAATTTTATTGTGTAGTTGATTTACAATGTTGTTAGTTTCATGTGTACAGCCAAGTGATTCAGTTGTATATACATAAATCTTCATTCTTTTTCAGACTCTTTTCTCATATAGGTTATCACAGAATATTCAATAGATTTCCCTGTCCTATACAGTAAGTCCTCATTGGTTATCTATTTTATATATAGTAGTGTGTTTATGTTCATCCTAAATTCCTTATTTATCCCTACCCCTACTCCCATGTTTCTCCTTTGGTATCCATAAGTTTGTTTTCAATATCTGTAAGTCTGTTTCTGTTTTGTAAACCAGATCATTTGTATCACTTTTTAAAATTAGATCATATGATCAAGTGGGATTTATCTTAGGGATGCAGTGATTTTTCAATATCCACAAATCAGTTAGTGTGATATACCACATTAACGAACTGTAGAAGAAAAAGTATGATCCTATCAATAAATGCAGAAAAACCCTGTGACAAAATTCACACCAATTTATGATAAAACTCTCCAGAAAGTGGGAATGTAGGGAACTTGCTTCAGCATTAATAGATGTCATGTATGGCAAAACTACAGCTAACAGTATTTTCAATGATGAAAATCTGAAAGAGTCCCTCTAAGGTCAGAAGCTGGAAGCATTCCCCCTAAGATCAGGAATGAGACAAGGGTGTCCATTTTCAGCACTTTTATTCAACATAGCTTCAGAAGTCCTAGCCATGGATATCAGAGAAAAGAAATAAATAAATGGAATCCAAATTGGAAAACAAGTAAAAATGTCACTGTTTGCAGATTATATAAGTCTAGTATATAGAAAACCCTAAAGATGCTACCAGAATATCACTAGAGTTCATGAACACATTCCATAAAATTGCAGGATACAACATTAATATACAGAAATCTCTTCCATTCCTATACACTAACAACAAAAGATCAGAAGGATAACTTAAAGAAACAATTCCATTTACCATTGTATCAAGTATAATAAAATACCTAAGGAGACAAAAGACTGTACTCTGAAAACTATAAGATTCTAAAGAAAGAAATCAAAGATGATACAAACATATGGAAAGATATAACATGTTTTGGAATTGGAAGAATAAACATTATGAAAATGACTATACTACCCAAGGCAATCTACAGAGTCAATGCATTCTTTATCAAATAACTATTGACATTTATCACAGAATTAGGATTTTTTTAATTTATATGGAAACACAAAAGACTCCTGAAAAGCCAAAGCATTTCTGAGAAAGAAAAATGACACTGGAGGAATCAAACTCCCTGACTTCAGACTATACTACAAAACAGTATGGTGTTGGCACTAAAATAGAAATATAAATCAATGAAACAGGATAGACAACCCAGAAATAAACTCATGTAGCTGTGATCAATTAATCTACAACAAAGATGTTAAGAATACTCAGATAAAAAACAGTCTCTTCGACAAGGGATGGATTTCATCATTTTAATTTACAGCTTCCTTATTATTTATGATGTTGAGCATAGTCAATGAAGCAGAAGTAGATGTTTCTGTGGAGTTTTATTGTTTTTTCTATGATCCATTGGATGTTGGTAATTTGATCTCTGGTTCCTCTGCCTATTCTAAATCCAGCTTGTACATCTGGAAGTTCCCAGATCATGTATTGTTGAAGGCTGGCTTAAAAGATTTTGAGCATGACCTTGCTAGCATGTGAAAGGAGCACAATGTATGGTAGTTTGAACATTCTTTGGCATTGCCCTTCTTTGGGATTGGAAGGAAGACTGATTTTTTCCAGTCCTGTGACTACTGCTGTTTTTTTGCAGATTTGCTGGCATACTGAGTGCAGCACTTTAATGGCATCATCTTTTAGGATTTGAAATAGTTCAGCTAAAATTCCATCACCTCCACTAGCTTTGTTCATAGTAATGCTTCTTAAGGCCCACTTGACTTCATAGTCCAGGATGTCTGGCTGTAGGTGGGTGATCATAACATGGTGGTTATCTGGCTCTACATGGGTGATCACAACAGGTCATTAAGACCTTTTTTGCATAGCTCTTCTGGGTATTCTTGCCACCTCCTCTTAATCTCTTCTGATTCTATTAGGTCCTTGCTGTTTCTGACCTTTATTGTGCATATCTTTGCATGAAATGTTGCTTTGGTATCTCTAATTTTCTTGAAGAGATCTCTTGCCTTTCCCATTCTATTGTTTTCCTCTATTTTTTGCATTGTTTACTTAAGGTTTTCTTATCTCTCCTTACTGTTATTTGGAATTCTTCATTCAATTGGGTGTATCTTTCCCATTTTCCTTTGCCTTTCACTTCTCTTCTTTGCTCAGCTATTTGTAAGGCCTCTCAGACAACTATTTTCTCTTGTTGTATTTCTTTTTCTAGGGGATGGTTTTGGTCACCACCTTCTGTACAATGTTACAAACCTTTCTGTCCATAGTTCTCCAGACACTCTATCAGATCTAATCCCTTGAGTCTATTTGTCACTTATACTATTTAATCATAAAGGATTTGATTTAGGTCATACCTGAATGTCCTAGTGACTTTCCCTACTTTCTTCAATTTAAGTCTGAACTTTGCAATAAGGAGCTTATGATCTGAGCCACAGTCAGCTCCAGGTCTTATTTTTGCTGACTGTATATAGTTTCTCCAACTTCAGCTGCAAAGAATATAATCAATCTGATTTTGGTATTGGCCATCTAATGATATTCATATGTAGAGTTGTCTCTTGTGCTGTTGGAAGAGGGTGTTTTCTATGACCAGTGTGTTCTCTTGGCAAAACTCTGTTAGGTTTTGCCTTGCTTCATTTTGTACTCCAAGGCCAAACTTTCCTGATACTGCAGGTATCTCTTGCTTCTTACTTTCACATTCTAATCCCTTATAATGAAAATGACGTTGTTTTTGGCGTTAGTTCTAGAAGGTCTTGTAGGTCATCATAGAACCATTTGACTTCAGCTTCTTCAGCATTAATAGTTGGGGCATAGACTTGGATTGATGTTGAATGGTTTGCCTTGGAAACTAATGGAAATCATTCTGTCGTTTTTGAGATTTCACCCAAGTACCGCATTTCAGAGCCTTTTGTTGACTATGAGGTCTACTTTATTTCTTCTAAGGATTCTTGCCCATAGTATTAGATACATAATGGTCATCTGAATTAACTTCACCCATTCCCATGCATTTTAGTTCACTGATTCTTAAAATGTCAATGTTCACGCTTGCCATCTCCTGTTTGACCATTTCCAGTTTACCTTGATTCATGGATGTAACATTTCAGGTTCCTATGTAATATTGTTCTTTACAGCACTGGACTTAACTTTCACCACCAGACACATCCACAACTGAGCATAGTTTCCACTTTGGCTCACGCTCTTATTCTTTTTGGAGTTATTTCTCCATTTTTCCCCAGTATCATACTGGACACCTAGCAACTTCAGAGGCTCATCTTCCAGTGTCATATCTTTTTGCCTTTTCATGCTGTTGATGGAGTTCCCAAGGCAAGAATACTCAAGTGGTTTGTCAATCCACTGTCCAGAGGACCACAATGAAATTTAGCTTATCAATTATTTCTTTTTAAGAATTGTGCCTTTGGTAATTTGTCTTCTCAAAGCCTGTTTAAGTCTTACTTCCTTTTGACTTGAGTCTAAAAATAGTAATGTTTTTCTCACTTTCAGAGGTTCCATATTTCAGGACTTTCTCTACTTCTTTCACTTACTGCTTGTATAATGATTCCTTCTTGTCTGACCACGTCTTTTTCCACTCATAACTTGTTAAAGTTAACCAGTAACAATCAACAATTGGTACTAACATTCTGTTTTCCAGTCTTTGCTCCTACAACTACAGAGAGGAGCCTTGGATGCCTTCCAAGTTAGTACAAGAAATACTTCCAAGTAATTTACTACAGTGTGATTTTGTCAACATCTTACTATACTCTGATATTGATTTCCTATTGCCTGTTACCCAAATACTAAACCAGTTCCACATATTCCAAGTTTTTCAATTATAACACTACACTTCAAGTTTCTAACATATATTAGAATAACATTAGCTACTGCAATAAATAAATCCCCAAATTTAAGTGGCTTAATACCATGTAAATTTATTTCTGAGTTACATAAATGTCAAACATAAATGTCCCTAGCTGGTGTTTAGTTACATGCTGATTATGAATTCCATGTTATTTCAGTGTATGGTTCCATTTTCTCCCAGGAAAACAGGAAAGCCAGAAGAGGTTTTGTTTGTTTGTTTTTAGTTTCCTTGGCCTAGAAATGACTTATTATTTCTCTTCATAGTCTATTATCATGAATTGGTCTTTTGGCCTCTCTGGGATTTAAGGGGGCTTGGTCTGAGAAATATAATTATTAAATGGAAAATCTCTCTGGATTATGGTAGAGAGATTTTGTATGACATATATTAATAAGTTATTTGTATAAAAGTGTCATAGAGTGAAAGATTTCAGCTAGGAGAAATTTGAGAAGAGAAATAAGTGAAAAAGCCAAAGATGAATTCCTAGAGCATACCAACATTTAAGAGACTGGCTAGGGAAGAGACCATTGGGAAGAAGACAGAAAAATCATTAGCCAGAAAGCAAAATCAAGCAGACTAAGCAAAGAGAACCGTTCCAGGGAAAAAGAAATCAAGATCTAAATGAAGAAGATGTGAAAGGTAATAGAGGGACTCAAAAGAATTTGTTGTATTTGGTATTAATAGCACATGTACTCACACTCAAAATCAGTATGGATGGTGACTGCAGCCATGAAATTAAAAGATGCTTGCTCCTTGTAAGAATAGCTATGACTAACCTAGATAGTGTATTAAAAAACAGAGACATCACTCTGCCAACAAAGGTCCATATAGTCAAGGCTATGGTTTTTCCAGTAGTCATGTATGGGTGTGAGAGTTGGACCAATAAAGAAGGCTGAAAGCCAAAGAATTAATGTGTTTGAACTGTGGTGCTGGAGAAGACTCTGGAGAGTCCCTTGGACTACAAGGAGATCCAACCAGTCAATCCTAAGGGAAATGAACCCTGAATATTCATTGGAAGGACTGGTGCTGAAGCTGAAGCTCCAATTCTTTGGCCACCTGATGCAAAGAGCCAACTCATTGGAAAAGACCCTGAAGCTGGGAAAGATTGAAGGCAGGAGGAGAAGGGGATGACAGAGGATGAGATGGTTGGATGGCATCACCGACTCAATGGACATGAGTTTGAGCAAACTCATGGAGATGGTGAAGGAGAGGGAAGCCTGGCATGCTGCTGTTCATGGGGTCGCAAAGAGTCAGACTCAACTTAGCAACTGAACAACAACAAAGTGAAGTGGTAGATATAGAAGTCAGTTTAAACATGATTGTGAAGTGGATGAATTTTGAACAAGAATTTGGGAAAAGGAGCTAAAACTCTTTCTTTTAAGAACTTTGCATTTGAGGAGGATAAGAAATCTAGAAAAATTCCTCCAGAGAGACAGAGGGAAAAGGAAAGAGTTTGTTTTTGGATTTGTTGTAAAAAGTTTTGTAATAAAAAGACTAAGTTTTGTTGCAAAATATTATTGTATTTTGAGATGGGAGAGACTTAACCATGGTCATGTGCTTAAAAGAGCATTTATTTCCTGCTAATATTAAAAAAAAAATCCCTTCTCTGAACACCCTATCAATATTTAACTCTATCACAGTAATATGCACGGGTGTTGACATATTTCCCCTACCAGACTGTAACATTCCTGTGACAGAGTCCAATTCTAATTTATATTTGCATTTGCAGATGTGTTTTAGGAATATTCAGTGTCTACTTTCCGTATATACAATAGGTGTTGAGAAATATTCTCTGCATAAACGTTGTAAGAAATCTTCCAATTCCAGAATTATTTGTTTATTGAAGTACGGAGAAGGCAATGGCACCCCACTCCAGTACTCTTGCCTGGAAAATCCCATGGATGGAGGAGCCTGGAAGGCTGCAGTCCATGGGGTCGCTAAGAGTTGGGCACGACTGAGTTACTTCACTTTCACTTTTCTCTTTCATGCATTGGAGAAGGAAATGGCAACCCACTCCAGTATTCTTGCCTGGAGAATCCCAGGGATGGCGGAGCCTGGTGGGCTGCCGTCTATGGGGTCACACAGAGTCGGACATGACTGAAGTGACTTAGCATTAGCATTAGCATTGCTTCATGGAAAGATAGATGACGGTCCTATGACTACCCACCTTCTGTGTGCTCCATAATTTTCTTCTCTTCTTTTCATATTCTTACTTCGTTTTCTCCCATGTACTGTTAAAGAACAGACACAGCCATCACAATTACAAAAAAAATCCAACATGAACTACTTCATAAAGAAACATTATTTGTGTTTAATATAAAGAGATTAAAGAATCATAATGCCCTTTGGAGCCATCCAACCTTATTTTCTGTGATATTTGCATAATATATCAATCATATCTGTAATACTTTATTCTCTTTGGTGGGTGAACTCCCTATTCACTTTCATTAAATCGTTAATGGCTTCCCCAGTGATTTGCCATTTGCTTTTGCCTCGATGATTTTAGATATTTGTTTAGAGCTTTTTATTTAGTTTCCTAAATTGATAACTTCATAGGAATATTGACTATGAACAGGAATTCATTTGAAAAATCATTTACTAATACATCTAAGTTCTCAAATTCAGTGTACTGTCTAAATCTAATCTTGCTTACTCACACAATATTTATAAATCAAAATATAATACAGTTTTGTCTTCTAGACTTAATCAGAGACCTGAGATTTCACTTGCCTTGTGGTATATGTATATATCACATCTTCTTTATTCATTCATCACCAGTGGGAACAAATTGTTTCCATATCTTGGCTGTTGTAAATAATACTGCAATGAATATGAGTGTGGTGGTGGTGAGATATGTGTGTTTTTTCAAATTAGTGTTTTAATTTTCTTTGAATAATATCCAGAAGTGGAATTGCTGGATCATGTAGTCCTATTTTTAAATTTTTGAGGAATTTCAATACTGTTTCCATAGTGTCTGCACCAATTTACATTGCCACCAACAGCAATGATTGTTCCCTTTTACCACATCCTCACCAACACTTATTTGTTTTTTCTTTGAAAACAGACATTATGGCAGATGAGAGGTGTTACTAGTGCAATTTTGATCTGCACTTCTCAGATAATTAATGGTGTAGAGCATCTTCTCATGTACCTACTGACCATTTGTATGTCTCCTTTGGAAAAATTCAGATGTTATGCCCATTTGTTAATCAGATTGTTCACTTTTCCACTATTGAGTTGTCTGAGTTATTTTATATTTTGAATATTGACCTTTTGTCAAATATATGATATGCTATTATCTTTTACAATTTCGTAGGTTACCTTTTTGTTTTGTTAGTTAATGGTTGCCAATTCTGTGCTGAAGCCTTTTAGTTTAAAGTAACCCTTCTTATTTATTTTTTTCTTTTGCTTCTGGTATCAGGTTCAAAAAGTTTTGCAAAGACCTATGCCATGGAGCTTACCACCTATGTTTTCTTCCCTGGTTGTATGGCTTGGGGTCTTACATTCAAGTCTTTAATTCATTTTGAGTTAATTTTTTGTGTATGGTGTAAGATAATGTTCAGTTTCATCCTTTTGCATGTGGTTGTCATATTTTCTCCATACCATTTATTGAAGAAACTATCTCTTCTCCCATTGTATATCCTTTGCTGTTTTGTTATAAATTAACCAACCACATGCTTGTTGGTTTATTTCGGCATTCTAACTATTTCATTGATCTCCGAATCTGTTTTTATGCCAGTACATATTGTTTCAAATACTATAGCTTTGTAATATAATCTGAAATCAAAAAATGTGATGCCTCTGACTTTGTTCTTTTCTTCAAAATTGCTTTGACTACTCAGAGTCTATTGTTGTTCCTTGCAAATTTTAGGATTGTTTGTTCTGTTTCTGTGAAAAATATCATTAACATTTTGATAGTGATTGCATTGAATCTGTAGATTTCTTTGGGTAGTACAAATATTTTAAAAATATAAATTCTTCCAATCCATAAGCAAGGAATATTGCTCTACTTCTGTGTATCCTCTTCAATTTTTTTTCATTAATGTTATAGTTTTTATTAAACAAGTCTTTTGCCATCTTGGTTAGATTTATTCCTTGGTATTTTATTCTTTTTGATGCCATTATATATGGGGTTATTTTCTTAATTGCTCTTTCTGGTTATTTTCTTTCTGCTTTTTCATTACTAGTTTAAGGAAATGAAACAGGTTTTTGTGAATTGATTTTGTATCCTGGAAATTTGCTCAATTCACTTATTAGTTTTAATAGTTTTTTAATGAAGTCTTCAGGGTTTTCTATATATTATATCTTATCATCTATGAATAGTGACAATTTTACTTCTTCCTTTCCAATTTGGATACCTTTCATTTCTTTTTCTTGCCTAATTGTTCTGGCTAAGATTTCAATATTATGCTAAATAAAAGTGATGAGAGTAGACATCCTTGTCTTCTTCCAGATCTTAGAGGAAATATTTTCAGCTTTTCACTATTGAGTTTGATATTTGCTTCAAGCTTGTTACATTTAGCCCTTATTATGTTGAGATGTTTTCCTACTTTACCTGCTTTGTTGAGGGTTTTTAACATAAATGAATGTTGAATTGTGTTACATTGACTGATTTGCAGATGTTTAACCATCCTTTCCAGAGAAGGCAATGGCACCCCACTCCAGTACTCTTGCCTGGAAAATCCCACGGACAGAGGAGCCTGGTGGGTTGCAGTCCATGGTGTTGCTAAGAGTTGGACGGGACTGAACGACTTCACTTTCACTTTTCACTTTCATGCATTGGAGAAGGAAATGGCAACCCACTCCAGTGTTCTTGCCTGGAGAATCCCAGGGATGGTGGAGCCTGGTGGGCTGCTGTCTATGGGGTCGCACAGAGTCGGACACAACTGAAACGACTTAGCAGCAGCAGCAGCAGCAACCATCCTTTCATTCCTGGAATAAATCCACTTGATCATGATGGATGATCTTTTTAATATATTGTTGAATTCAGCTTACTAATATTTTGTTGAGGATTTTCTCACCAAGGTCATCAAGAATATCGGCTTGTAATTTTCTTCTGTGGCATACTTGTCTGGTTTTGGTATCAGGGTCATACTGACCTCATAAGGTGTGTTTGGAAGAGCTCCCCCTGATTATCTAACTTTTCACATGGGTCTCTCTCTCTCTCTCTGAAAAACAGTGACTGTATATTTTGCTTCTTTGAATATTTACACATAATAGATTCTCACTGATAAAATGTATTGATGATAAATAATTTCAAATAGAGATGAAATATTCTAGTAATAAGTATTCAAGATAAGAAAGAAATAAAGGGACTATTGTGTCATATCTTCATGGGGGGATTATATGGGATGTTGTTAACAACAGCAGATTTTCAGAAGAGGGAAAATAGGCAAAGAGATTGAGCTGTTGATGTGAGGTAGAGTGAAGACCTTTTCACAAATTCAAGGGTAAAGTGTGCATCAAGAGGATAGACTGGCAACTGTGGTAAGTGCTGGTGAGCAGTCAAATGATAATTATGTTTGACAAGACAGAAATCTTTGCAGAATTTGATGAGAGCTATTTCAGCAGAGTGCTGGGTCCAGGAACCTGTGTCTTTAACAAGAGCCTCAGATGAGTTGTGTGCAGGATGACTCCAGACAACACTGAGCAACATTATCTTATATTATTTTTACAAACTAGACACAAAATCAAATGACTTGATTATTTGCCTAAACAGATTATTTATTTAGATTATTCTAGATTATTCTGCCTACGTAAGTGGTCTCATTGTAACTGGAAATAACCTGAGATCTAGGTGTTTTCTGTTTAAGTGAAAGGAACTTCAATTAAAGCATTAATAATAAACATTCTAAGTTCCAAAATGTGTCTTTCTATACTCATTTCATGAATGCCAGATGTAAGAGAGTTTTTATTCTTGTTGAACAAAAGGATTATAATAAAATAAAAACTTCTCATGTTTTCCATATAAGACAAGGAATAAAATATTTTAAGTACAAGAGTAGAAAGAAATGTCAGGTATATGCACAAGAATGGATTTCCAAAGGATAAGCATTATAAGAAGAAAATTTTATGCATATCTCACTGTGTTGAAAAAATTATATATATATATATATATGTACATATATATATATGTTCAATTAGAAATTATGCTTAAAAGGTGTTTTACAAAGATTTAATGCAAAAGTAAGGATATTAAAATAATCTCAAAAAGTGTTGTAATATTTATTTGACACTTTCCACAGGAAATGGAGTTTTAGTAATAATTAAATACAAATAGCATCAACTAAAAGAGGCTTATAAGTGGTTTTATGTAATACCAGATTTAAAATTGGAAGCTTCCTGCTCTCAGCTCTACTTTTGAGAATAATAGTAAAATAAAAATATAACAAGAGACTATTACTTAAGAAAGATAATTGTGTTTCTGTGTGCATTCACACGGATTACAGAGAGACTTACTGTATAGGAATATAATTTTTATTATGTAAGATAATGGGTTCAAGAAAGTCAGTTGGTAATTAATAACCCTCAGGGGGTTTAATTGTTATTTTCCATTTTTATGAACTTGTTTTGGATGCCCAATAAATATCTGATGAATCATGCAGAAGCTAATGGGGAAAAAAACTATATGAATCAGTGCCCTTTGTACAGAGTTGGGTTTTTATTGTGACACTGATGTTTCCTGACACCAGGAAACAGTACCCAAAGCAATTCTAACATAATTTACTAATGGAAATGAATATATTCAGCAGACTAAAGTGTGATTTTGAAACTCTCAAAGGGAAAGTAGATGATTATTTTAGAACAGGTCATCAAGAAAAACATCCTAGTATTTAAAACTATTCAGTGATAAATGCTTCAATTAAGTGTTTTTCATTTTTAAAGACACAAGGAATGGAATTATTTAACAATGTGTACAGTAACTGGATTTCTGAATTCATTTAAAGAATTACACATCACAATTTCCAAAGAACGATTTATATAGTTTCCACAGAATAGTACACATGCATTCATCTTCTTCCCTTCTCCTTTTAATTTTCCAAATCTCATGTTCTGGTTGTAATGTGTTCTAGCCATTTGCTGTATGTACCCTTTCACAAAAAACGTAGTTGACTTAAAAGAGTGAAAAATTGCACTGTCTGGTTTTCAAATTTAACATGAAATCAAGGCCATCAGGCCTGGAAAGTCTAGGTTATGAAGGCAGAATCATTATAATTGGTGAGACGAGCCCATCACTTATGGCAACTCAGGATCTGAACTTTCAAAGGTTTACAAGCAAACTTCCCTACCTACGGAGGTCTAGCTTCACTGTGAAGTGATCTTTAGACCTTTGAGTCTTTAAAGTGAAGGTTTTTTGTTGTTGTTATTGTTTTGTTGTTGTTTTTACTTCTTTACCATTTTGAATTTGACCCTTCAGAGAGTCAAAAGGCACAAAGTCAGTGTCCCATGGTGAATATCTTTCCACAGAGCTAACTCAGTGCCACAGCCAAAGTCAGTAGTATTGGGCAGAATTCATTCAGAGCTCTCAAGGTCTGTCAGAGTTCTCTCAAAAGTATATTTTCATATATAAGATCAAAATGAAATTTTGTGTGGGAGAATAGCTCAGAGAAGAAGTGATAAAGTCATTGGCTTTTGAGGGAGGAACTCATGAGGAAGTAGCTATAACCTGGAAGTTCAGGTATCTCCATTCTGTGTGTGGTCATTAATTTGGAGGTAACTACTTAAGTCTTACAACTGCCAGATCCCAACTCCATACATAGACTTTCTAAAAACTTATATATTTTAAAATATACTACATTTTAAAGCAGTTTTAAGTTCATAGCAAAACTGAGCAGAAAGTATACCCATATATCCCCTCTTCCCACACGTCTGTAGCCTCCTGACATCTACATCCCCCACCACAGTGGCACGTTTGCTACAAGGGATAATGTACATTGACACATCATTATCACCCAAAGTCCACTTTCTTTCTTTTTTTCTCTCTTCCTGCTTTTTAAGAAATCTTTTCTGTTCCCTTGAGGACTAAATTTATTTCAATGTTTCAGAAGTTTCCAGTTATTTAAAGGATAGGTTTTGACAGCAGGATGAAATATTATACATCCCTTAGCCTTGATATCATCACCCACGTTTCTTCAAACTGAAAAATGCAGAGAATTATGGGTACATTAGTTCAATATATAGAAATGTCTGTTAATCTGCTGCTTCCCAACCAATGTGATTGGCCAAGAAACAGAGTACAATCAATATATATCTATGATCTTTATATTCTTTGGTGAAAAAAATATATTAATGCATTTCAAGTGTCAGAATTGCATGCTAAAGGGCCCACTTCTTCCCTCTTCCAATTAACTAAACTGCAAGCCCAGTACTACTGACATGGGCCATGGCACCGAGTTAGCTCTGTGGAAAGATATTCAACATGGGACACTGAGTTTGTGCCTTTTGACTCTCTGAGGGCTCAAATTCAAAATGGTAAAGAAATAAAAAACACTATTTCTCCATAAGCAAAAAAACACCAACAAGAAAGATTGCCAAATGCTAATAGTGTGCTTTACAACTGAATTATCTTTATAATATTGTAAATTTTGCAGAAGGCAATGGCAACCCACTCCAGTACTCTTACCTGGAAAATCCCATGGACCGAGGAGCCTGGTAGGCTGCAGACCATGGTGTCACTAAGAGTCAGGCATGACTGAGCGACTTCACTTTCACTTTTCACTTTCATACATTGGAGAAGGAAATGGCAACCCACTCCAGTGTTCTTGCCTGGAGAATCCCAGGGACACGGGAGCCTGGTGGGCTGCTGTCTATGGGGTCACACAGAGTCGGATACTACTGAAGCGACTTAGCAGCAGCAGCAGCAGTTTAAATTTCTGCTCCTCTCCTTTTTCCTCTGCCTTCTCTCCTTCTCTGACAATGCCTTCTTAGTGAGACCAGCCCTAACCTTTCAAGTGCTGTATAGAGGGCTTCCCTGGTAGCTCAGCTGGTAAAGAATCTGCCTTTAATGTAGGAGACCTTGGCTCAATTCCTGGGTTGGGAAAATCTGGATAAGGGAACGGCTACCCACTCCAGTATTCTGGCCTGGAGAATTCCATGGACTATATAGTCCATGGAGTCGCAAAGAGTCAGACATGACTGAGCCAATTTCACTTTCAGAGAAGATTTAAAAAATAATGAAAAATGAAATGTAGCACATTCATTGTCCTATAGTATAAGTCTAATAAATGAAAGTGGCTTCAGTAGCAAATTTGCCTGTTGGATTTTTGTTGTTGTTATTTGTTTTTCATCACTCAACCAGCAGTCGCCAATGGGTGCAGAATTCCACATTCAATATGCTCAGGTTCCATCAGAAGTGACCCAAGTGAATTCCACTGCTGGAACCTCATTCTACACTTCTTCCGTAGTCATTAAATCACTCACTCAGTCATTAATTCCATCTCCAGATGGAAGCTCATCTCCAGACTGTGCTTAATTACTCAGTCCTGTCTGACTCTTTGCCACCCCATAGCGTGTAGCCCTCCAGACTCTTCTGTTCATGGGATTTCCCAGGCAAGAATACTTGAGTGGGTTGCCATTCCCTCCTCCAGGGGATCTTCCCAACCCAGGAATTGAACCCAGGTCTCCCACATTGCAGGTGGGTTCTTTATTGACTGAGCCACCAGGGAAGCCAGATGGAAGCACCCACTGTGTGCCAAACACTGAACCATGATCACTGAGCAAACACTGGTAAATACAACAGACATGATCCCTGCCTTTGAAGAGATTTTATTCTTTTGGGGTAAAATGTAATCAAAGTATTAAAAAATAAACAAAATAGCTACCAGAGCAAATAGGTTAATCTTTATAAGCTGGTCAAAAAAAGACTTTTTCAAGAGGATAGTGTTAATCCTACATACCTTCAGAAGAGCTGAAAGGCCTTTCAAGAAAGTACACCCACAGAAGAGAGAACTACACACTTTCAAACAGAAGAAAAACACTTTAGGAGCATGGGGATCATGGTTTCTCATAAATAACTTGCTCTGAATTTATTTGAATATTCACTAATAGCAGAAATTGTTATGAAAATGACATGGTTTAGCAAACTTGCTTCCCTAAAAGTATACATTTTAAATGGTAAAAAGGAAGAAAGCTTTAGACACTGGTTACTTAAAATATTGAAAAACTCCCTTTACTTTTCTTGTCCTCAAATCCTTCTAAAAATAATAAAGACAATAAAAATATCTACCACATCAAGCCCTAGGGTTATCATTACAATGAAATTATGGGATGCTAGTCCAAAATATCTAATAATAGATTCAAAAAACACTTTGTGAAAAATATCTACCCTAGTGATGTTAACCTGATAATAATAGAATTTAAAATATTAAAGTCCCAAAGACTAAAAGTCTCAGAGCATTTTAGTTTATGGTAACATATTACTCAATAAAAACTGAGATGCAAGTTAGGTTCCAATCGTACATCAATACAATCTTACACTCTCTGCCTACAAAGAGGACACAGAAGAAAGGAAGTGTATTGCTACCCATTAGTTGGACACCAAAATGTGTGGATGTGACTGGTGATGGAAGCAACATCCAATGCTGTAAAGAGCAATTGCATAGGAACCTGGAATGTTAAGCCCATGAATCAAGGCAAATTGGAAGTGGTCAAACAGGAGATGGCAAGAGTGAACGTCGACATTCTAAGAATCAGTGAACTAAAATGAACTGCAATGGGTGAATTTAATTCAGATGACCATTATATCTACTACTGTGGGCAGGAATCCCTTAGAAGAAACGGAGTAGCCATCATGGTCAACAAAAGAGTCTGAAATGCAGTACTTGGATGCAATCTCAAAACCTACGGAATGATCTCTGTTCGTTTCCAAGGCAAACCATTCAATATCACTGTAATCCAAGCCTATGCCCCAACCAGTAACACTGAAGAAGCTGAACTTGAACAGTTCTATGAAGACCTTCAAGCCTTTTAGAACTAACATCCAAAAAATATGTCCTTTTCATTATAGGGGACTGGAATGCAAAAGTAGGAAGTCAAGAAACACCTGGAGTAACAGGCAAATTTGGCCTTGGAGTACAGAATGAAGCAGGGCAAAGGCTAATAGAGTTTTGCCAAGAGAACGCACTGACCATAGCAAACACCCTCTTCTAACAATACGAGAAGACTCTATACATGGACATCTCCAGATGGTCAACACCGAATAAGATTGATTATATTCTTTGCAGCCAAAGATGGAGAAGCTCTATACAGTCAGCAAAAACAAGACCAGGAGCTGACTGTGGCTCAGACCATGAACTCCTTATTGCCAAATTCAGACTTAAATTGAAGAAAGTAGGGAAAACCACTAGACCATTCAGGTATGACCTAAATCAAATCCCTTATGATTATACAGTGGAAGTGAGAAATAGATTTAAGGGACTAGATCTGTTAGAGAGAGTGCCTGATGAACTATGGATGGAGGTTCGTGACATTGTACAGGAGACAGGGATCAAGACCATCCCCATGGAAAAGAAATACAAAAAAATGAAATGGATCTCTGTGGAGGCCTTACAAATAGCTGTGAAAAGAAGAGAAGTGAAAAGCAAAGGAGAAAAGAAAAGATATAAGCATCTGAATACAGAGTTCCAAAGAAAAGCAAGGAGAGATAAGAAAGCCTTCCTCAGTGATCAGTGCAAAGAAATAGAGGAAAATAACAGAATGGGAAAGACTAGAGATCTCTTCAAGAAAATTAGAGAGAGGGTGGGATGATTTGGGAGAACGGCACTGAAACATGTATAATACCATATATGAAACAAGTCACCAGTCCAGGTTTGATGCACGATACTGGATACTTGGGGCTGGTGCACTGGGACAACCCAGAAGGATGGTATGGGGAGGGAGGAGGGAGGAGGGTTCAGGATGGGGAACACATGTATACATGTGGTGAATTCATTTTGATATATGGCAAAACGAATACAATATTGTAAAGTTAAAAAAATTAAATTAAATTTAAAAAGAACATTAGAGATACCAAGGGAACATTTCATGCAAAGATGGGCTCAATAAAAGACAGAAATGGTATGGACCAGATAGAAGCAGAAGATATTAAGAAGAGGTGGCAAGAATACACAGAAGAATTGTACAAAAAAGATCTTCACAACTCAGATAATCACAACGGTGTGATCACTCACCTAGAGCCAGACATCCTGGAATGTGAAGTCAAGTGGGCCTTAGAAAGCATCACTACGAACAAAGCTAGTGGAGGTGATGGAATTCCAGTTGAGCTATTTCAAATCCTGAAAGATGATGCTGTGAAAGTGCTGCACTCAATATGCCAGTAAATTTGGAAAACTCAGCAGTGGCCACAGGACTGGAAAAGGTCAGTTTTCATTCCAATCCCAAAGAAAGGCAATGCCAAAGAATGCTCAAACTACCGCACAATTGCACTCATCTCACATGCTAGTAAAGTAATGCTCAAAATTCTCCA
>NW_011495031.1:1536838-1539155 GCF_000754665.1 Bison bison bison
TCAAGATTGCCGGGAGAAATCTCAATAACCTCAGATATGCAGATGACACCACCCTTATGGCAGAAAGTGAGGAGGAACTAAAAAGCCTCTTGATGAAAGTGAAAGTGGAGAGTGAAAAAGTTGGCTGAAATCTCAACATTCAGCAAACTAAGATCATGGCATCTGGTCCCATCACTTCATGGCAAATAGATGGGGAAACAGTGAAAACAGTGTCAGACTTTATTTTGGGGGGCTCCAAAATCACTGCAGATGGTGATTGCAGCCTTGAAATTAAAAGACACTTACTCCTTGGAAGGAAAGTTATGGCCAACCTAGATAGAATATTGAAAAGCAGAGACATTACTTTGCCAACAAAGGTCCATCTAGTCAAGGCTATGGTTTTTTCCAGTAGTCATGTATAGATGTGAGAGTTGGACTGTGAAGAAAGCTGAGCACTGAAGAATTGATGCTTTTGGACTGTGGTGTTGGAGAAGACTCTTGAGAGTCCCTTGGACTGCAATGAGATCCAACCAGTCCATTTTAAAGGAGATCAGTCCTGGGTATTCATTGGAAGGATGCTGAAGCTGAAACTCCAATACTTTGGCCACCTCATGCGAAAAGTTGACTCATTGGAAAAGACCCTGATGCTGGGAGGGATTAGGGGCAGGAAGAGAAGGGGACAACAGAGGATGAGATGGCTGAATGGCATCACTCACTCGATGGACATGGGTTTGAGTAAGCTCCAGGTGTTGGTGATGGACAGGGAGGCCTGGCATGCTGCAATTCATGGGGTCGCAAAGAATCAGACACGCTTGAGCGACTGAACTGAACTGAACTGAAAACTTCTCTCTACGAATATATTTTGAAAAATTTTGGAAATTAGCAAAATCAAGATACACTTGTAGGAAACGATATTAATATGTACCGATATGAACAGTACACATGGTTTTAATGCTGCTAATACTATTTGTTTTCACTGACACTAGGAAAGACCAAAACAAAGAGAGAACAAACACTTTTCCAAGATAGGTCCCTGTGTATTGCTGGTCATTGTGAGCCGCCCTAAGCAATATTCTGGTTTGCCTTTTTTTTCTTTCTTTTTCTTTCTTTTTTTTTTTTTTTTACCATGATCGTATGTCACTGGTCAAGAGGTTAATTTCTAGCACAAGGTTTAATCAAGAGTTAATAATGAGATTTTTCTTTCCTGTGATAAAGAATATTTTAAATGTAATGAATACTGGCAAAATGCTGCTGAACCTTAATTGATAAATACCCAAGAGTACATGATAGCACTGCAGGCCATCTGCCCTGAACTTTGAATGACTACAAATTTCAGGTCTCCAGGATACTCAAATTGATTCTGGGTTCTTTCTTAAAGTACCCCTCATTTCCATTATCAGAAAACTCTATTTCATCTTTGTAAATCTGACACTATGACAAGAATTCAAATGCTCTGATGACCTGTTTTTGAAAGCCAGTGAAATAGTAAATGCCTCCTAGAACTGATCAGTATAATTGTCATCTATTTTTTATGGAACAAATCATAAACAAGTTGGGTAAGTAAGTTCAAAATGTTCAAGACTGGTTTCAGTCATGAAAATAATAACAAAAGTCCAACATAAACAAAGCAGGGTTTGAA
Organism: Bison bison bison; assembly: GCF_000754665.1. Taxonomy (NCBI): domain Eukaryota; kingdom Metazoa; phylum Chordata; class Mammalia; order Artiodactyla; family Bovidae; genus Bison; species Bison bison. Next base: position 1,538,457 of record NW_011495031.1, read on the forward strand.
AACACAGCCAGATTCCAACTCTACATCGGAACTTCAAAAGTCTTGGACAAGTAATTCTTCAACCAATTGTCTTATTGTGAAATAGGAACAATAAGCTTACCTTGCAGATTTGTCAGGAGATCTGTGACTTGGCTGGTAAAGAATCTGTCTGCAATGTGGGAAACCTGGGTTCAGTTCCTGGGTTGGGAAGGTCCACTGGAGAAGGGAAAGGCTACCCACTCCAGTATTCTGGCCTAGAGAATTCCATGGACTTCATAGCCCATGGGTTCGCAAGGAATCAGACACGACTGAAAGACTTTCACTATACTGCTAAAAGAGGACCATAAAGAAGACTGAGCACCAAAGAATTGATGCTTTCAAATTATGGTATTGGAGAAGACTCTTGAGAGCCCCTTGGACTGTAAGAAGATCAAACCAATCAATCTTAAAGGAAATCAACCCTAAATATTCATTGGAAGGACTGCCACTGCCACTGGAGCTCCAATACTTAGGCTACCTGATGCAAAGAGCCAACACATTGGAAAAGACCCTGATGCTGGGAAAGATAGAAGGCAGAAGGAGAAGGAGAGGACAGAAGCAGAAGCAGGAGGACAGAGGACAAGGTGATTGGATGGCATCACTGACTTAACAGACATGAGTTTGAGCAAGCTCTGGGAGATAGTGAAGGACAGGGAAGCCTGGTGTGCTGCAGTCCATGGG
>NW_011495031.1:1539255-1539854 GCF_000754665.1 Bison bison bison
TTTGGAAAACTCAGCAGTGGCCACAGGACTGAAAAGGTCAGTTTTCATTCCAATCCCAAGAAAGGCAATGCCAAAGAATGCTCAAACTACCGCACAATTGCACTCATCTCACATGCTAGTAAAGTAATGCTCAAAATTCTCCAAGCCAGGGTTCAGCAATACGTGAATCATGAACTTCCTGATGTTCAAGCTGGATTTGGAGAAGACAGCGGAACGAGGGATCAAATTGCCAACATCCACTGAATCATGGAAAAAGCAAGAGAGTTCCAGAAAAACATCTATTTCTGCTTTATTGTCTATGCCAAAGCCTTTGACTGTGTGGATCACAATAAACTGTGGAAAATTCTAAAAGTGATGGGAATACCAGACCACCTGACCTGCCTCTTGAGAAACCTGTATGCAGGTCAGAAAGCAACAGTTAGAACTGGACATGGAACAGCAGACTGGTTCCAAAAAGGAAAAGGAGTCCATCAAGGCTGTATATTGTCACCCTGCTTATTTAACTTCTATGCAGAGTACATCATGAGAAACGCTGGGCTGGATGAAGCACAAGCTGGAATCAAGATTGCCGGGAGAAATCTCAATAACCTCAGATATGC
>NW_011495031.1:1539954-1546706 GCF_000754665.1 Bison bison bison
AAAGACCCTGATGCTGGGAAAGATAGAAGGCAGAAGGAGAAGGAGAGGACAGAAGCAGAAGCAGGAGGACAGAGGACAAGGTGATTGGATGGCATCACTGACTTAACAGACATGAGTTTGAGCAAGCTCTGGGAGATAGTGAAGGACAGGGAAGCCTGGTGTGCTGCAGTCCATGGGGTCACAAAGAGTTGGACTTAACTGAGCGACTGAAGAACTGCTGAAAGCATGTGTGTCCTATGGCCTGGCATGTGATGGAATGTGCAGTTAATTAATATCATTATCTCTCCAGGTTAGCAGAGGTTGAGAGAATCCTGTGGACAGAGGAGCCTGGTAGGCTGCTGTCCATAGGGTTGCACAGAGTCAGACACGACTGAAGCAACTTAGCGGCAGCAGCCCAACCACACCTTCTGTACAATCTGCTCTGGCCTCTGAGTCCAGCGTTAGCTGATTCACTCACTGTGCCTCAGTGCTGATTCTGAGTAGTCACAAGAATGCTAAGGAATGGGGTGTTTAGTACTGTTGTCTACATTAAAAACTGTGAAAGTAAAAAAGGGCCATGTCTTTTTGACCACAGCAAAGTGGAAAAGTGAAGATTAAATAGGCCAAATACTAACAGCACATTTTACGCTTGATTTGCTGAAGTAACAGCCTATATCTACCCTTCTTTTGGGCCATGACTCAAATTCATCTCTAATATCTAAGAACCACAATGCTTCAGTTTGCTCAGGGGACCCAAGCCCTGGGCACAGGGGACTTCACAGATCAGCACTGAGGTTCCAAGTTAAAGTGCTTCAGGAAATCATTTCCTGATTCAAAAATGTCTACCACTAGGATTCTCTGCAATGTTACACACATGAAGTCTCTGTGTTCAAAATATAATAATACTAAGCATCTGTAGAAGAGTAAATTGATACTAACATCAAATGTAAACATGTTCCAGAATTTTATAAGATTTGCTTTTTGCATTTTCTTTTTCATATTCTATAAAAAAATATAGGATAAGCAAAATGGTTGTCTCCATCTAACTGCAGATACAGTTTTAGCTCTTTTAACTGCATTAATCCTTCAAGATCGTCTCTCATAGTTTAAAATATCATCCAAATTTTACTCCAGACATTTACCCTTTCCATATGTTCCAAGCAGGAAATGTAACTGAAAACAGAAATTCAGGAAGACATTTTATATTCAACAATATAAAACATTTTTTAAGAAGAACAAAAGGGACACTCTAATGAAAATACTTGTTGGATTTGGTTTTATTCCAATGTTATCCAAGTATCATTGCTTTGGTAATCATTGTTTTAAGAGTTCATTTTTCTGAGATTTTTTGAATACTCTTCTATGAAGATGTTTTTATAACAGAGGTTGTTATTTTAAGTCTTATTTCAAATATCTTCTAACTAAAAAGTGTAGCTGAAGCCACTTCTCAAATGAAACTTTCCCCTATCGTTTTCTGAAGCTGTGGGCATTACTCAGTACAATAGTACAGTTGTTTGGGCTGCAGCACATTGCTTTAGATGAGACACTGATGAAGTCGTCAGAAGTTAAGATGCGTCACATCATTTAAAGGATTAAAACTAATATAATAGATTAAGGAAATCCATTAATGACGATTAAATATTTTTTGACAGTTGCATTTTAATCTAGGCACTGTAAGTGGTGGTTAGTTTCTGAAAAATCCAGACAGTAATTTCTCTAAGTAAAAGATCTCTTTAAAGCATACATGGGTGAGTAAGGGATGCATAGTGAATGTGGTCTGAAATTTTGAATTATATAATGGGATGGAACAAGATAGGAAGGATTTTACACACCTTCTTAGAGAACCATGCAGCAGTAAAGCAAAATGTACACTTATTGAAATCTCTGGGCTTCCCTGATGGCTCAGCTAGTAAAGAATCCACCTGCAAGGTGGGAGACCTAGGTTCGATCCCTGGGTTGGGAAGATTTCCTGGAGAAGGGAAAGGCTACCCACTCCAGTATTCTGGCCTGGAGATTTCCATGGACTATAATCCACGGGGTCACAAAGTCGGACACAACTGAATGACTTTCACTTTCTTTCACCTTTCTCTTCATGAAATACAAAGTTTATGTCTTTCTGTCTTTCAAATTAAAAAATCTTTATAAATAGTTATTTCATTTTATCCAATAATATTCTTGAAGTTTTGCCAATAAAAGGGATTTTCTTATACTAAAGGAACATTTAGATAAAACCAGGATAAGGATGGCAAACGCATGGCAGGAATAAGTGCCAAAACTCTTGGCTCTCATTCAACATGCTACAAGCTTGCATTGCATTCTTCCTCAGGGTGATAGTTAATTTCATGTGTCAACTTAGCTAGGCTAAAGCACCCAGTCATTTGGTCATACAGTCTAGATGTCACTGTGAAGAAATTGCTTGGAAATGATCAATTTTTACAAGCAGTACACTTTTGAGTAAAGCAGATTACCCTCCATAGTATGAGTAGGGCTTACCCAATGAGTTGAAGGCTTTAAGAGGAAAATCTGACATTTCTTAAAGAAGAAACAATTCTGTGTCAAGACCGTACCATCCAATGTTATCTGAATTTCAACCTACTGGCCAGGACTATGGATTCTACTCTTTGCCAGCTTCCATAATTGCAAGAGCCAATTCCTTAAAATGAATCTCTTTCTGTATTTAAATATACACATTGGTTCTGGAGATCTATAACTAATATGCCCAGTAAATCCAGGCATGGTTTTTCCTCTCAAAGCTTGCTCTAGGCAGCCACTGCCAATTAGAGGTGACATACGTAATTAAGCTTCTTTGCATTTCTATACTAGGAGATCTTACTTTTAAGGAAATGGAAAATTTTTTACTTTTTTATATAAAGTAAAAAAAAATCCTTTTGCAATATATTTAATTATTTTTGTCATTTGAGTATAGTTTATTTGTTCTTTAATCAGCTTGCTTAAATCAAAACATATTTCACAACTTTTTATTATTTGTATTGTAGAAAAATTTTTCTCACAGCCTAATTGTTGAATTACACAGCACAGAGATGTTTTAAAAATCAAAGCTTATGTTATAAAGCAATCTATTTGGGCTTTTCTAAACCATGCAAGCTAAACCTGATGTCTTAAAATGTGTATGTCTAATATAGCATAAAGCCATCCCTGGAGACATGTTATCTAAATGTGCCTTAGTTTTGAGGACCCGGCTGAGACTGAACAAGCCCTTCAGCATCTCTGAGAGTCAGTTTCTCCATCAGAAAATGATGTGATGGATTAGATGTCTTTACAACCCCTTCCTGCCTTGGGATCAATGGCTCACAGCAAATGGAGAATGTGACTCGAAGACAGTTTCATTTCAGAGACTTGCCTTTTAAGGTCACTTTAAAATGTCTCCAGTAGTGACCTACATACTATGCTTTATTACCCATATCATTTACATTACAAGATCCTCAGCATTCTGGTCAATTTCAACATTTATAGTCATAATTTATTAGCCATTAACTAATAAAGAAATAAGTGAGTTTGTGAAGTTTATATTACCTCATGCTATGTTATGAATGGGCTTCCCTGGAGGCTCAGACGGTAAAGAATCTGCCTGCAATGTGGGAGACCTTGGTTCGATCCCTGGTTTGGAAAGATCCTCTGGAGGAGGACATGGCAACCCACTCCAGTATTGTTGCCTGGAGAATCCCCATGGACAGAGGAACCTGGTGGGCTACAGTCCATAGGGTCTCAAAGAGTTGGACATGACTGAGGGACTAAGCACAGGACATGTTGTGAATGACTTTTGCAAAACATTCCATAGTTTTAAATGTTTTAAGTCAGGCAGTATTTTAAGCAGAGTAAAAAACTCTAGAATAGGGGCTTCCCTAGTGACTCAGATGGTAAAGAATCTACATGTAATGCAGGAGACCCGGGTTCAATCCCTGGGTTGGGAAAATCCCCTGAAAATTGGAATGACAACCCACTCTCCAGTATTCTTGCCTGGAGAGAGTAACCTGGCGGGTTACACTCCATGGGGTTGCAAAGAGTCAGACAGGCTAAGTGACTACACCTTCACTTTCACTTTCATAGACTATACTAAAACAGAAACTATGTATCTGTCATTCTGATTCACCAGTGCATTTTGTAAATTTTGCTCAAGACATTTTAGAGATAAAATACTACCCATAAAGCTAGTTTCAAGTGTCGAATCTCCTTTGTGAACATCTCCATCTCCACTCAACCTTTAAATGTGCTTGTTCCTGACCTTGATCTTAAAATGACCTTTCCTCTTTTTCTACTTTTTCTCTGTAAATGATTTCATCTATTTCCTAAGATTTAAAGGCATCATTAAGATGAAGGCACACACTTTGCCAGAAGGTCTTAGTCACAGAGCCTTTCCCCAGCGCTGAAACGACCTACCAGCCAGACTTACTGCTAAATATTAGCAATTATATACTGAGAAAAATATATTAAAGTTATACTATTTATCTTACTTACATTTATATTCAATGTATTTATAAGGATTGCTTTTAAATTTAATATTAATTTTGGTTAATTAGGTTTGTTTTAATATTTATGAGATTAATTCTCACCTATGTCTTTCCTCATTATTACAGTTAATACAAATATTTTTGCTTATAATATTTCATTGTGACATCATATGCTATCATACCTGTGCATATTATATATGTTTCATTTCAATACAAATTAATATAGTACATTGTTGTTGTTCAGTCACTCAGTCATGTCTGACTTTTTGCAACCCCATGGATTGTCCTTCACTGTCTCCAAGAGTTTTCCCCAATTCATGTCCACGGAGTTGGTGAGGCTATCCAACCATCTCATACTCTGCTGCCCTCTTCTCCTTTTGCCTACAATCTTTCCCAGCACCAGGGTCTTTTCCAATTAGCCGGCTCTTCGCATCAGGTGACCAAAGTACTAGAGCTTGAGCTTCAACACCAGTCCTTCCAATGAAAATTCAAAATTTATTTCCTTTAGGATTGACTGGTTTGATCTCTTTGCAGTCCAAGTGACTCTCAAGAATCTCTTCCAGTACCATGAACTGTAGCTTACTGGTGTCCTGTATTCATGGGATTTTCTAGGCAAGAATACTGAAGAGGGTTGCTATTTCCATCTTCAGGGATCTTCCCAACCCAAGAGCTGAACCTGAGTCTCTGGCATTGGCAGATGAGTTCTTTCCCACTGAGCCAACATAGGTGTGGATTTATCATGATACAGTGACAAATAATTTACTGTTGATTATTACAAATTGCTTTGAACAGTAATGTATCTGGAGCCATAAACAAGAGATGATTCTTTAAGAAAAACAGGAGACAGTAGAGCAGTTTTAGGCAAATTAAGTAGGCATTACTTTCTGTAAACATTGTTGATGTTTAGGCATTTGGTATTTAACCTAGTCAAAAAAAAAAAAAAAAATACAGAGCAAGACACGAAATAAAGGCCTTTCAGTTTGGATCCCTTCACTCAAGCCATAAAGATAATAAATGTTTATTTCTTTGAAGTAAAATATTTATTCCCTTGAGTTAGTAGGAAAATAATGATATTTTCATTTGAAACATATATAAAGACCATCAGCTTATTTTATTAATATGTTTCACTATTTAAGACAAACACTCTTCTGTGAAAGGTATTGCATCACCCACTGGGTCCCAAATACGGTGAAGAGCCAGCCAGCCCACCTTCATTAAAAAACCATAGCAGATAGTACATCGTTGACATAGGTGCCCCCAGGTCCTATAGCCTAGGGCAAAGGGGGCACATGGGAAGGCACATTGATTCCTTCAGTTAAGAGTCCTTTGGGGAAGATGACGTTCATATTGGCATTTGAAGGATGGATAGAGTTTCACCAAATTGAGAATAGAAGGAAAGTGCAATCAACATTGAAATCAGGGTAAGTAAAGGCATGGGAAGCACAATTTTTAAAATCTTTAATATACAGAGCTGACTTGTCCTTCAATAAAAATTCAGTAGTTCATTTTTTCAGTTACACACATTTCATAGGGGGAAATAAACCAAATGTACTATCTTTGTTATAAAATCCATATTCTTCGACCAAAAACTCCAAAGCAAATATATAAGTGGAAGAGATAATCACACACATATATTGAGAGAAAAATAATTCACTAGTATATAATGAAATTTTAAAAATATATACATGTTAGGTTAGTGGCAATTCATATCTCACTCACAGAGTGGCATAAAACTGTTTTTGGAGTTATTTTTAAAATCTAATTTTAGCAGATTAATTTCCATACAAGTATCTGACTTGTTTTCCTTTTTAAATGCCAATGCTATTATTATAGGAGACAATAAATGTTAGTGAACAATATAAGTAACTTCAATACAGAATAACATCTGCCACAAGGTAGTCAAAGCCACCTATAACAAAGCTTCCATATCTAAATTATAAATACATGCCTTTTGTTATACTCTCTCTTACAGAATATGGAAGAATCAAAGAAATTAAAGGCCTTTTTATTTGGTGCCTTGAAATGGACAACATGAAAGACACATGTGAAATTCACAGCCATTAACAAGTTCACAGAACACTTTAGACAAACATATTTATCAAAAAATGTTTATAGTTTTGGGAAACCATAGAAGAAATTTCACTGGCCAATCATTATCTCTTTTGTACTGTGCCTACTGCACATGGCCAACCCAGTGTCAGGCATTCCTGAGTCATCAGGCCACGCTGTGCAAGGGCAAATACCACCACGTTCCCAGGCAGTGTTCCATGCTTCGTTTACACAGAGCACCTAGTACATGTGTGT
>NW_011495031.1:1546806-1551014 GCF_000754665.1 Bison bison bison
TCTCTAGCAAAAAAAAAAAAAAAAAAATCTGGTACTGGAAATCTGTCCACCCAGTGTCTAAACAACCATAACTTCAAAGTTCACAAGTTCATTAAGTACACTACCAAATCAACATCAATATTCTAATAGTTATGGGCAATAACAAGACCTATTGAAGGCTGACTGTGATGACTTTACCTAACATTTCTCCTTTTAGTTCAGTCTCTGAGGATGTATACAAGCGTCAATCATCACAAGGGTGATCAATTCTAAACGCCAGTCTCTAAACAGCATCCAGGCTAAAGAGTCTCTAATTCACCTTCCAACACATCCTACCATCCCCTTACTATAGAGCATCTCAAGCATCAAGTTCATCCCAACAGGCAGACTAGAACCTCCATGAGTCTCATGGAGGGGGAAATCTAGACAGGCCAGTATGTGAGCACAGCCTCTAGAAGCAACTCTACTCTTCCACACAGGACCTTTCATAAGTAATCTTTTCTTCTTCTCCTTCCTTAAAGGCCTGTAGTGTTTGATGGCCGGAAGACTGAATACGAGATGTGAATGCTGCATTGCAGAAGCTTTCAGCAAGATCTTTAAAACTAATGCCCTGGGAAAGTGAAGCATCCAGTTACTAATTACAGATAAAGGAATTACCAGGATTCAATTTTCAACAGAGCTACCTAATTATCCACACTCATTGCTGCCTCATTATGAACACATGTATGTTGAACAATTAGAATTTTATCGCTAAACTGAAGCTGAACCTTTATAAATTAAAATACATTAAAGAGACTCTCTCATGGTGAATTTTATAAGAAGGTTTCAAAGATGTTTAGAAACATAGTTCTTGCAACCCCAAATGAAAAGAATATATGAAATTTCATTGCAGCAAGCTTCAGTTTATATACTGCTTCCATTTGATGCTTTTTTATTTTAAATGCTCATATGTTAAACCTCATCCAAAGGCTCTTTTGAGTAAATTACTCACTGTGTAACATTTTCTCACATAAAATGTGGAGAAGTAGCCTCCTGGAAGTCATTAAAAATATATTTCTAAGTATACATTTTTGACATAGATGTTCCAAAAAATCAATTCAGTTAAAAAAATATTGGTCTCATTTGGCTTGTTAAAATAAGTTGTATGCTAATAACATGAAGGATATTTTTTAAATCTATAACTTCAGTTATTGCTTAATGTTTCTCAATTTTATGGAATTAATTTAATTATTCAAGATATATTTTGACATTTACTATGTCTCTCAGTGTTTGGGGCTTCCCTGGTGTCTCAGGTGGAAAGGGATCTGCCTGCAATGCAGGAGACTTGAGTTCAATTCTTGGGTAGAGAAGTTCCCCAGGAGAAGGAAATGGTTATCCATTCCAATGTTCTTGCTTGGAGAATTCTTTGGACAGAGCAGCCTGGGGAGCTACAGTCCATGGGGTTGCAAAGGGCTGAGCAATTAACACACTCCGTGCTTGGGGTTGGCAAAAGGCTATCTGGTGGTATTCTCAAAAGGTGAAAAGAAAAAAAAAAAAAAAAAAAAAAAGAACAGGTCCAGGAGAGAAGGACCAAAATGGAAAGCTGTTCGGTGTGATCTACTTGCAAGATAGCTAGATATCCATGACTAATAGGCAACAAAAGGTGAGAATTATCAAGTTAGAGATATAAATTGTTATGAATGAGACTGTGCAGGCTGTGTGTGCAGGAGGAAAAGAGGGAGGAGAACCAAATCCTGTGAAACATTAACTTTTAAGGGAAAGATGGAATTAGAGGAGCTTGAAGAGGAAGCTGAGAAGGAGGAGCCAGAAAGAAAGAAAAAATTTCAGCAGCATGTGGTGCCAGGAACTTCATGGGAGCAGCACATTCTGAGAAAGAGAAAGTGAGAACTAAGTTCAGAGCTGAGAAGTATGGCTTTGGTTGACCATTGGCTTAGATTGACCATTGAAGAAATCAGGCTGACTGTCAAGGGGACCTCTTCAAGTGTGGGGAAGGGAAAGGGAAGAAGAGGAGATGGTGATTGCAGGATTCTCTCAACTTGTAGGTCTGGAGTTTTTGTTTTAAAACTCTATAGAAAGGATTTTAGTTTTGTAAGAAAGCTAAGGCTTGAAACCGTTTAGTAGCTCTTGGAAGGGAACCTGTGGCAAAGAAGATAGAGATAAAGCCTGATCTCACAGCGAGATCTCACTGATCTCACAGGAAAAAGACATACTTTCAGCAATAACCTGAATAAGATGTAATTATAAATAAATAAATGAAAAGTTTTCCCTAAATCTGTGTTTATTATTTACTAAGCTTTCATTATTTACTATAGTTATTATTTATTATTTCCTAAATCTCTGTTGATTATTTACTAAGACACTTAAGTACTATCTCCTTAGTACTTGAGGTACCTGAGGTCCTTAGTACCTCAAAGGGCTTGAGGGACTTGAGGTCAATAACAGCAAAGCAATAACAAAAACTGAAACTGTATTACAAAATTGCAGACTTGATTTGGGGTTTTGGCTTAAAATGATGTAAGAAAATGCAATAAACATACTAATAAAAACATAAGTAACGTTACGAATAGTTTTGAAAAGAAGAGAAGTGAAAAGCAAAGGAGAAAACGAAAGATATAAACATCTGAATGCAGAGTTCCAAAGAATAGCAAGAAGAGATAAGAAAGCCTTCCTCAGTGATCAGTGCAAAGAAATAGAGGAAAACAACAAAATGGGAAAGACTAGGAATCTCTTCAAGAAAATTAGAGATACCAAGGGAACATTTCATGCAAAGATGGGCTCAATAAAGGACAGAAATGGTATGGACCTAACAGAAGCAGAAGATATTAAGAAGAGGTGGCAAGAATACACAGAAGAACTGTACAAAAAAGATCTTCATGACCCAGATAATCACGATGGTGTGATCACTGACCTAGAGCCAGACATCCTGGAATGTGAAGTCATGTGGGCCTTAGAAAGCATCACTACGAACAAAGCTAGTGGAGGTGATGGAATTCCAGTTGAGCTATTTCAAATCCTGAAAGATGATGCTGTGAAAGTGCTGCACTCAATATGCCAGCAAATGTGGAAAACTCAGCAGTGGCCACAGGACTGGAAAAGGTCAGTTTTCATTCCAATCCCAAAGAAAGGCAATGCCAAAGAATGCTCAAACTACCGTACAATTGCACTCATCTCACATGCTAGTAAACTAATGCTCAAAATTCTCCAAGCCAGGCCTCAGCAATACGTGAACCGTGAACTTCCTGATGTTCAAGCTGGTTTTAGAAAAGGCAGAGGAACCAGAGATCAAATTGTCAACATCTGCTGGATCATGGAAAAAGCAAGAGAGTTCCAGAAAAAGATCTATTTCTGCTTTATTGACTATACCAAAGCCTTTGACTGTGTGGATCACAATAAACTGTGGAAAATTCTGAAAGAGATGGGAATACCAGACCACCTGATCTGCCTCTTGAGAAATCTGTATGCAAGTCAGGAAGCAACAGTTAGAACTGGACTTGGAACAACAGACTGGTTCCAAATAGGAAACGGAGTTCGTTAGGCTGTATACTGTCACCCTGCTTATTTAACTTATATGCAGAGTACATCATGAGAAACGCTGGACTGGAAGAAGCACAAGCTGGAATCAAGATTGCCAGGAGATAACCTCAGATATGCAGATGACACCACCCTTATGGCAGAAAGTGAAGAGGAACTCAAAAGCCTCTTGATGAAAGTGAAAGTGGAGAGTGAAAAACTTGGCTGAAAGCTCAAGATTCAGAAAACGAAGATCATGGCATCTGGTCCCATCACTTCATGGGAAATAGATGCGGAAACAGTGGAAACCATGACAGACTTTATTTTGGGGGGCTCCAAAATCACTGCAGATGGTGACTGCAGACATGAAATTAAAAGACGCTTACTCCTTGGAAGGAAAGTTATGACCAATCTAGGTAGCATATTGAAAAGCAGAGACATTACTTTGCCAACAAAGGTTCGTCTAGTCAAGGCTATGGTTTTTCCTGTGGTCATGTATGGATGTGAGAGTTGGACTGTGAAGAAGGCTGAGCGCCGAAGAATTGATGCTTTTGAACTGTGATGTTGGAGAAGACTCTTGAGAGTCTCTTGGACTGCAAGGAGATCCAACCAGTCCATTCTGAAGGAGATCAGCCCTGGGATTTCTTTGGAAGGACTGATGCTAAAGCTGAAACTCCAGTACTTTGGCCACCTCATGCAAAGTGTTGACTCATTGGAAA
>NW_011495031.1:1551114-1558008 GCF_000754665.1 Bison bison bison
GGAGAAGGGGACGACAGAGGATGAGATGGCTGGATGGCATCACCGACTCAATGGACATGAGTCTGAGTGAACTCCAGGAGTTGGTGATGGACAGGGAGGCCTGGTGTGCTGAGATTCATGGGGTCGCAAAGAGTCAGACACGACTGAGTGACTGAACTGAACTGACTGATATATAATTAAATGTATTAATTATAAAATAAACATAAAGTCTTTAGAATGATCATCATTTAACTTAACAGTGCCTTGTCTGAGGAATTTATTAAGCAAATAATCTGCTACATGCTGAAAAAAATATGTACATAGATATTCATCAAAGAATTATTCTCAACAACAAAAAACGCAAATAATCTAATTTTCCAGTTATATGAAATAGATTAAATTGCTTATGATATACCCAAATGATTGAATAATACTGGGATATTAAAAGTCATGGTCTTAAATGATACAGAATGTAATACATAAAACAGTATATAGCCTTTAAATTAAATTTGTAAACATAATTACACTCATAAATAAGTGATATTTTCAAAATAAAAAGTGGTTACCTATGGATTGTAAGATCATGAGACTTTTGTATTTCTTCATATTTTATGTTGTTCACAGTCTCCAAAGTTTATATAATAATTAATATGTTACTTTTGTAGTCAGAAATATATTATCAGTATTATCAAAGACTGATAATTTGTGTTTTCCAAAATATTTACCTAAAGTTTAGTATGCATTAATATTGCCTAAGATGCTGTGTATCTTAAAACTGAAATAAACTGATTTTCTTGGTCATTATTCAACACAGAAGTGGTTTAATATCCTTATTCAGCTTTTCTTGATGTTTAAAGATATTCAAATCAATACAATATTGTAAAGTTAAATAAAATTAAGAAAATAAAAAATAAAAGGTCTAATTGGTCACTTTTGTAGACTTAGAAATGCTGACTGTTGAAAAAGAAAATTAAAAAAAAAAATTCAGTGAAGTTTTCTAACACTTATACATTATTAGTGAATTTTTGGGACTAGATTAGCAACTTAGTGAATATCTTTGGTGACTTAACATTTGGCAGATTGCTATTGCCAAAAAAAAGTCTATCGCTATGACTTCTCTGAAACACTAAAGTAACAAAAATATACATTTATGGATGGAGTTGATTTATATTAAATTCTATTCCCTACACACTGTATTAATATTTGCATTTTTAGAGTATTTTTTGCTGCTGTTTATTTGCTAACTCATGTCTGACTCTTTGTAACCCCATGGACTGTCACCTGTCAGGCTCCTCTGTTCAAGAATACTGGAATGGGTTGCCATTTCCGTAAAATTTTGTAGCAAGACCTTAAGTATTCTGTTGCTAACATCATTAAATAGTACCTGATTAGATTATATTAAATGTAATTTATTAAACTGATTACCTGAAATTACTTATTTCTTTAATTCAATAGATGAATGTTAAAATTTATTCCAACCCTGAGACTCTGTGATCACATGAATTATCATATTTGGCATATGATAAATCTCCTTTTAACCAGAATATTCATACAATAGAAATCTTTCTGTAGAAATCTATTTTTATTGAATATATATATGAGCACAGTTCCAGAAATCACAGTAATCACAATAATTTACAGAGGCAAATTGTGAAGATTTGATTTTAAAAAGTCCAAACATACCTCAAACAGATCTATTCATTATCAAATCATTCTTCCAACGTAGTTTAAAATGTTTGTCATTGAGGCTTTCCCCACACATTTTTTTAAAGTCTAAAACTTAACAGAATTAGCATAATTCTTAGGAATTTTAGAATTGATGTTTTGTGAAATACTAAATCTCCCATTCAAGAGATGGGAATACCAGACCACTTGACCTGTCTCTTGAGAAATCTGTAGGCAGGTCAGGAAGCAACAGTTAGAACTGGACATGGAACAACAGACTGATTCCAAATAGGAAAAGGAGTCCATCAAGGCTGTATATTGTCACTGTGCTTATTTAACTAATATACAGAGTACATCATGAGAAATGCTGGGCTGGAAGAAGCACAAGCTGAAATCAAGATTGCCGGGAGAAATATCAATAACCTCAGATATGCAGATGACACCACCCTTATGCAGAAAGTGAAGAAGAACTGAAGAGCCTCTTGATGAAAGTGAAAGAGGAGAGTGAAAAAGTTGGCTTAAAGCTCAATATTCAGAAAACAAAGATCATGGCATCTGGTCCCATTGCTGCTGCTGCTGCTGCTAAGTCGCTTCAGTCCTGTCCGACTCGGTGCGACCCCATAGACGGCAGCCCACCAGGCCCCGCCGTCCCATTACTTCACGGCAAATAGATGGAGAAACAGTGGAAACCATGTCAGACTTTATTTTGGGGGGCTCCAAAATCACTGCAGATGGTGACTGCAGCCATGAAATTAAGCCACTTGCTCCTTGGAAGAAAAACTATGACCAACCTAGACAGCATATTAAAAAGCAGAGACATTACTTGGCCATCAAAGGTCCGTCTAGTCAAGGCTATGGTTTTTCCAGTAGTCATGTATGGATGTGAGAGTTGGACTATAAAGAAATCTGAGGGCAGAAGAATTGATGCTTTTGAACTGTGATGTTGGAGAAGACTCTTGAGAGTCCCTTGGACTGCAAGGAGATCCAACCAGTCCATCCTAAAGGAAATCTGTCCTGAATGTTCATTGGAAGGACTGATGTTGAAGCTGAAACTCCAATACTTTGGCCACCTGATGCGAAGAGCTGACTCATTTGGAAAGACCCTGATGCTGTGAAAGATTGAAGGCAAAAGGAGAAGGGGATGACAGAGGATAAGATGGTTGGGTGGCATCATCAACTCAAAGGATATGAGTTTGAGTAAACTCCGGGAGTTGGTGATGGACAGGGAGGCCTGGCGTGCTGCAGTCCATGGGGTCACAAAGAGTCAGACACGATTGAGCAACTGAACTAAACTGAACTGAAATACTAAATATCTTCATTGTTAAGCCAGGGTTCAGTTAGATATGCAGTCACTTAAATCTAAAATTATCTTAACTGACACACTAGACATATTTAGCAAATTCAGTGTTTTCTTGGTTGATTTAGAAGAGTTTGTGTTTGAGAACATGTTTGTTTATGTTTGATTACCAACTCACACCTAAATAACCTACAAAACTGCAATGGGAAATTGTTCATGTTTAATTACATTTTAACCAGTCATTCTCTTGCCACTGAAATTCATGAAGCTGGCACTAAACCAAGTGATTTGATGTGAGTCCAGAAACATTAAGAGGATTTGATGAAATTGCCTGAATTATAGAGCTAGTGCTTAAATCAGTGGCTCAGCATTTAGACAATTTAATTAGATTCCTCTTGCATTAATGTGGAAATCAGAACAATTAGCACTTATAGGTTTTTCCCATTCTACTCTAAAAGCACTATGACAAACACCTGCATAAAAAGTTAAGTTTCATGAATCACTGTTTTTAATTTTATCTACAAAATATCAAAACTCTAAAATATTGAAAGTTTCAAAATGTTAAATGCTATGTACTCAACTATCAGGTGATGGTTGATTTCATCAGTATTTATCTAGATGTTTTGGTGACATCATGAGCAGGATTATCTCCTACTAAATATCATCTTACCTAGAAACAAACTGTGACTATAAAATATTGCTATGTGTCCCATTATCATTTTTTATAGCTCATTCAGAGTGATAAAGAGTTAAATGTCAATATCAGTTTAACCAGTTTGATTCAAAATATTTCCAGGTTAATATGCTAACAACCTAAAAATGTATTCATCTAATTATTTACAAATATGGCATTAATAAGTTATAAGAATAATGATTACAGTAAAATATTATGTCCCAAAATTTATGGCAATTAAAGTTGAAGGAATTAAATTAAGGAAATAATAATGAGTTATATAGTCCAATTATCACTTGATCACATATCTGGGTTTGCCTGGGTCAGTTAAGGAAATTGAAATACCACATGTGTTCAAAATAAAGTGACAAATAATGTAAGAATTAAGTCTTGTGAATGTGGGAAGAACTGGGCAGCAAACACCTGAAAGTCTGCAACTAGAACATCAGGGCGGAGAAGGCGATGGCACCCCACTCCAGTACTCTTGCCTGGAAAATCCCAGGGACGGGGAAGCCTGGTGGGCTGCTGTCTATGGGGTCACACAGAGTCGGACATGACTTAAGTGACTTAGCAGCAGCAGCAGAACATCAGGGAAGCAATTACTCATGACCTCAGCCCACAGCACTGGAGAAGGTGGCCAAGCCAGAGTCACCAAGGAGGTCAAGAAGCCACCACATCTGACTGCCATGACTGTGGAGGAAGGGCATATGGAAAGATCTGTGATGCTACCATGTCTGGCTGTGAAATGAGACTCCCAGAGACTAGCACATCTGCCTCAACATGCTCCCACTACGTCCTCCCAAGACTAGTGACTTCTTTTTTATTTCCAAATTCCAAATCTCCCAGTAGTTCTTCTAACTGGCAAACTCTAAGGCCACAACCATACAGGGAAGCAAATTCTTAGAAATATACTTATCATTGTTAAAAGTTTTGATGAATGGGTCAACTCAGCATCCATAAACATCTCTTTCAGTTCAGTTCAGTTCAGTTGCTCAGTTGTGTCCAAATCTTTGTGACCCCATGAATCGCAGCACACCAGGCCTCCCTGTCTATCACCAACTCCTGGAGTTCACTCAAACTCACGTCCATCGAGTCGGTGATGCCATCTAGCCATCTCATCCTCTGTTGTCCCCTTCTCCTCTTGCCCCCAATCCCTCCCAGCATCAGAGTCTTTTCCAATGAGTCAACTCTTCACATGAGGTAGCCAAAGTACTGGAGTTTCAGCTTTAGCATCATTCCTTCCAAAGAACACCCAGGACCGATCCCCTTCAGAATGGACTGGTTGGATCTCCTTGCAGTCCAAGGGACTCTCAAGCGTCTTCTCCAACACCACAGTTCAAAAGCATCAATTCTTAGGTGCTCTGCTTTCTTCACAGTCCATCTCTCACATCCATACATGACTACTGGAAAAACCATAGCCTTGACTAGATGGATCTTTGTTGGCAAAGTAATGTCTCTGCTTTTCAATATGCTATCTAGGTTGGTAATAACTTTCCTTCCATGGAGTAAGCGTCTTTTAATTTCATGGCTGCAGTCACCATCTGCAGTGATTTTGGAGCCCAAGAAAATAAAGTGTGTCCCTGTTTCCATTGTTGCCCTATTTGCTCTAAAGCGATGGGACCAGATGCCATAATCTTCATTTTCTGCATGTTGAGCTTTCAGCCAACTTTTTCACTCTCCTCGTTCACTTTCATCAAGAGGCTCTTTAGTTGTTCTTCACTTTCTGCCATAAAGGTGGTGTCATCTGCATATCTGAGGTTATTGATATTTCTCCCAGCAATCTTGATTCCAGCTTGTGCTTCTTCCAGTCCAGCGTTTCTCATGATGTACTCTGCATATAAGTTAAATAAGCAGGGTGACAGTATACAGCCTTGACGTATTCCTTTTCCTATTTGGAACCAGTCTGTTGTTCCATGTCCAGTTCTAACTGTTGCTTCCTGACCTGCATATTGGTTTCTCAAGAGGCAGGTTTGTGAAAGTGCTGCACTCAATATGCCGGCAAATTTGGAAAACTCAGGAGTGGCCACAGGATGGGAAAAGGTCAGTTTTCATTCCAATCCCAAAGAAAGGCAATGCCAAAGAATGCTCAAACTACTACACAATTGCACTCATCTCACACCTAGTAAAGTAATGCTCAAAATTCTCCAAGCCAGGCTTCAGCAATACATGAACCGTGAACTTCCAGATGTTCAAGCTGGATTTAGAAAAGCAGAGGAACAAGAGATAAAATTGCCAACATCTACTGGATCATTGAAAAAGCAAGAGAGTTCCAGAAAAACATCTATTACTGCTTTATTGTCTATGCCAAAGCCTTTGACTGTGTGGATCACAATAAACTGTGGAAACATCTCTTTACCCATATTTAATTTCTAAATAAAGACAAAAACATATTTCCACCTGATATATTGCAACTATTCTTCATTCAATTGAAGGCAAGCTTACCTCCACAAAAGATGAAACACAAAGTCCCATATCATTTTATGCTTCTCTGGGTGATTTTTATTTCTTTCCTAATAATTCACAATCCCTTTTTGATACTATGTAGTTTCATATTGAGATTAATCATTGCAACACACCTTAGATTATAAGAGAATTGAGCAGAGGAAAAGACTGATGTAAAGGAATATATTAATAGCAAAGCAAGGAAAAAATACATATGACTTCTGCAGCTCTTGTTTGTGAAAACATTCATGGGGCTGCAGTTGGTATTTATAATGTCCTTCTTCCATTACTGCTCTAAATTTTCTCCAGCCTCATCAAGCACCTGATTTGTCTTGGTTCTTTCCCTGATGTGGTAATTCATATCTTTGTTCCTGGAGTGTTTGTGTCGTTAGCAGTTATGCCTAAATCATTTTACCACTGAACATGGAAAAACTGAGTGGCACATTGAGAGAATCATCAAGTTCCAAGCAGATTCATCTTCAGTGCCACTGTGTCAGATCAACTCCATTCCCCCATAATAATCAGGATTAATCTTCAGTCAAAAGATATCCATTTCTCCTTGTGGTTTCAGCGTCATGAAGTACCCTAAGTGGCCTGGTGGCAGTCTCAAATTCTAGTTCAGTGGAACTATTGCAGTGTCCCCTGGTGGGACTATCCCTCTCTTGTGAGCTAAAATCTGGAAACAGGTGGAGATAAAGAACAGGAAAAGTGCTTTGATAGTAGATCAGTAAGATACACATTAAGGGGAGTCACTCTCATTTTCCCTACATTTTGTTCTTTTGGGTTATTAACACATTCACCTTGGCAATGCCTCCAACCCCATGGTGAGAGTATATTT
>NW_011495031.1:1558108-1574963 GCF_000754665.1 Bison bison bison
TCTGGATGGGATCCTCCCAACTGAGGGACTTTGTGCAGGACTTGGACTGCTTCAGTTTAGTTCCACCACTGCTACCTGCACGCTGCACTGACTCCATGTAAAGTGCTGGTGAACCAATGGCATCTTTTCCATTGACCCTTCTGCTCCACTATGCTTTATTTTACTTTTGGTTTCAAATTTTAAAGTGGAAAACTAACTAAGTCAGCAGCAGCAAAATAACAAACTGTTGATTCAGTTCAGTTGCTCAGTCATGTCTAACTCTTTGTGACTCCATGGACTGCAGCACGCCAGGCTTCCCTGTCCATCACCAACACCCGGGGCCTACTCAAACTCATGTTCATTGAGTCGGTGTTGCCATCCAGCCATCTCATCCTCTGTCATCCCCTTCTTCTCTCGCCTTCAATCTTTCCCAGCATCAGGGTCTTTTCAGATGAGTCGGTTCTTCCCATCAAGTGGCCAAAGTATTGGAGTTTCAGCTTCAACATCAGTCCTTCCAATGAACATTCAGGATTGATTTCCTTTAGGATGGACTGGTTGGATCTCCTTGTAGTTCAAGGGACTATCAAGAGTCTTCTCCAACACCACAGTTCAAAAGCATGAATTCTTTGGTGCTCAGCTTTCTTTATAGTCCAGCTCTCACATTCATACATGACTACTGGTAAAACCAAAACTTTGACTAGACGGACCTTTGTTGGTAAAGTAATGTCTCTGCTTTTTAATATGCTGTCTAGGTTGGTCATAGCTTTCCTTCCAAGGACCAAGTGTCTTTTAATTTCATGACTGCAGTCACCATCTACAGTGATTTTGAAGCCCAGAAAAATAGAGTCTGTCACTGTTTCCATTGTTTCCACATCTATTTGTGATGAAGTGATGGGACCAGATGGCATGATCTTAGTTTTCTGAATGTTGAGGTTTAAGCCAACTTTTTCATTCTCCTCTTCCACTTTCATCAAGAGGCTCTTTAGTTCTTCACTTTCTGCCATAAACATTTATGGCAGTGTGTATATGAGGTTATTGATAATTCTCCCGGCAATCTTCATTCCAGCTTGTGCTTCATCCAGCCTGGCATTTCACATGATGTACTCTGCATATAAGCTAAATAAGCAGGGTGACAATAAATATCTTTGACGTACTCCTTTTCCTATTTGGAACCGGTCTGTTTTTCCATGTCCAGTTCTAACTGTTGCTTCTTGACCTGCATACAGATTTCTCAGGAGGCAGGTCAGGTGGTCTGGTATTCCCATCTCTTTCAGAATTTTCCACAGTTTGTTGTGATCCACACAGTCAAAGGCTTCGGCATAGTCAATAAAGCAAAAGTAGATGTTTTTCTGGAACTCTCTTGCTTTTTCGGTGATCCAACAGATATTGGCAATTTGATCTCTGGTTCCTCTGCCTTTTCTAAATGCAGCTTGAACATCTGGAAGTTCACGGTTCACATATTGCTGAAGCCTGGCTTGGAGAATTTTGAGCATTACTTTCCTAGGGTGTAAGATGAGTGCAACTGTGCAGTAGTTTGAGCATTATTTGGCATTGCCTTTCTCTGGGATTGGAATGAAAGCTGACCTTTTCCCATCCTGTGGCCACTCCTGAGTTTTCCAGATTTGCTGACACATTGAGTGCAGCACTTTCACAGCATCATCTTTTAGGATTTGAAAAAGCTCAATTGGAATTCCATCACCTTCACTGGTTTTGTTCACAGTGATGCTTCCTAAGGCCCACTTTACTTCACATTCCAGGATGTCTAGCTCTGGGTGAGTGATCCCACCATCATGATTAACTGGGTCATGAAGATCTTTTATGTACAGTTCTTCTGTGTATTCTTGCCACCTCTTCTTAATATCTTCTGCTTCTGTTAGGTCCATATCACTTCTGTCATTCTTTTGGAGTCTAGTCTAAGCAAGAAAATAACTACTAACTTTAGAGGAGGTTTTTCTAAAATAATAGCAACATCACTCTATCTTTAATCAGAACTGTTATATACTTAATAAAGAATAACATATTGGATGAAAATTCATGTGAATGAATTTCAGGAGATAGCAGTGAATAAGAAGAGAAGAGTTAAAGAGAAGTTGAAGGCCTATAACATTACTTAGTCTAGGGAAGAGAAAGTTATTGGGTGACAATAATCTTCCAGTATCTAAAGTAATTAATGAGGAAAATTTAGCTTAGCAAACGGGAAAAAAGACTCCATGAGTAAAAAGATCAAAGGGCTGGACTGGATTATTGAAAGGAGACTTCATGAGTCTTGCCTGTGGTTCTAGAAAACCAGTCCAATGTTAGGAGAGGGATGAAATAAAGTGACCATAAGGTCCTCATAAATTCTAGGTTTTTCATATTGTATCTTATTTACAAAGAGGAAAAGTGGTCCAGAAAGTCTGGCAATACAATGTAAATGTAGCAGAACCAGGGATAACAACAATTATGTCATGTCCATTTCAGGGATAGGAGGAGGGTTTGGGAGGGTTGTCTGGCAAGTTTGTATTTTACAAAGTACTATCTCCCAAACAAACTTCTCTTAGCCCCTTAGCAGCACTAGGAGATTTGTATCATTAAATACATGCTCTGAAGTGGCTTTTTAAGGTTATACAACTGGAAGAGAAAGTAGAGGGTATATGGAATATTTATTGACCTCTTATGAATAAGCTCCTATGAATAAATATTGTCCTATATACTTTAATCAATATTAAAATAATTTGACAAATAGACACTTAGACAAGTATAAGTCTTAAATAAAGACAGTTTTGATTACTAAAAGAAGTATCTCCAAAATCAATATTTGCTGTTTGATTTTCTCAAAAGTTCTCGCTAGAGGAAAAGTATTATAATGAGGATAAAGAGTTTGTGCTTTGGTGCTTGTTTTGAATCTTGATAGGCAAGAACTGGAATAGTTTTGGAAAAGTTACCTAACCTCTCTGAGCTACTGATTCTTCTTCTATGAAAACAGAGAAAATAACATACATCCACACAGGTGTTTTGAGTAAAAATTCCCCAATACAGTGTTTTATTTTCCTTTCTTTTATTCCCATCTGTCTTTATTTGTTCATCTTCTATCTAATTTGGTCCCTTCAGCTTTTATAAAGACCAAGAAGAAGTCAGCTGGCACTAGCATAAATTATAAATATAAATAAAGATAAAACTATATAACAATCAGTTCCCATGAACAGTCAATTTATATATAACAACCAAAGGGTGTTCAACAAAGTAATCCAGAATTACCAAAGGCTTTGAACCTAGGAGAATCTGTGAGAAGAGTGGCAACCTTCTGGAGCAGGACATTCCGATAAACTACAATAGGAGCCACGTAAGTAATCTACATTATCTGTAGCCACATTAGAATAAGTAAAAAAGAAGCCAGTGAAATCAATTTTATATTATCATTTCAAAATATAATCAATATAGAAATATTGAGATGCTTTCGTTGTTTTTTATACTAAGCCTCTGAAATCTGGTGTGTGTTTTACATTCATAGCACATGTCAATTGTAGCCACATTTCAAGTGCTTAGCAGCCACATGTGGCTTGTGGCTCCCACATTGAATAGAGCAGCCCTAGCCCTCAGTCTTCTGGGAAATATTGAACATACAAAACAGAAGCCACTGGAAGGAAGCCAACTCGCTACTCTTGTAGGTAATGACAGGTTGCTAAGAGTCACTCCAGCCCTGATTTCAGGTCTGCACTGAGTTTCTGGGCCAGAAACCAAATGCTTTTTGGGCAGCCTCTGACCTCTTCATGAGCGTCTTTGTAACCTTTTAGAGGTATGGGTCATTGACTGTGAAACAAACAAATAAAAAAAATGTTAGTCTTGGGACAAACAGGATATAGTACCAAATACGCAAAGCTCTGATGGGAACAAAGGGACTTGGTGAATATCCTTAGAGCTGCTAAAGCATTTTATGGTCCAGCTGTGAGGTCTTAAGCTTTGAGTTGGCTGGGAACACCCAAATCAGTCCTGTAACCTAGCTTTGAAAAAAGGGCATTTGGGGCAATTTATTGTCTTTTATTTGTTTGCAAAAATCCGTGGAGCCTCATTAAGGAAAGGAAGGGGTTGGTCTTTCCGTTAGCTCATTTGATCTTTGTTGTTGTTTGAACAGGTGTGAAGGCTAGAATTATCTGGTGTATTTATATAATTTTTTTACTTGTACAAACCATTGTAAATTTGGTCATCAAACTTTTAAAACCTAACCACTCAACAGGGAGAAGCTTAAATTTGGAGACTATTAAAAATCACACATTTCACATTTTATTTCTCACCTATTGAAGGTTTTAAAATGCTTGAACCCTGACTTTTCCAGAGTCGATACCCCAAGTCAAGACCTCACTGTACCTCACTCAAACCTCTTGCCTAATAAGCTCCAGTTTGTTTTTTGAGTTTCAACTTGACTCCTTTCCCTAAGTATTCTACCCCTTTTGCCCCCACCTCGGCCTGTTGTCAGACTGCACCAGAGTCTTCCTGAGGTGCAGCTCTAATCACATCCTAGCTGAGACTAGTAATTACTTTCAATTGCTATGTTTCAGGCATGTGCACTTTGCCATTTAAAGCCTCACAGCAACTCTTAAAAGTAATGACTCCTACACAGATTTTGCTATTAAGGACACTAAGGTTTAGATAAAGCCCAATATCAAACAATTTATAAGTGTTTCGAACTGAGATTTAAATCACAGTAGACTTGAGTCTCATTGCATAAACAAGAAACTATCTCAAAAATATTTGGTGGCTCCCTATCCTCATGAATCTAAAGTAAGGCTTTCCACCATCCCACATCCTAATTTTCATAAATCCATGCTCTTATTTAACATCATTTCTACTGTCAGAAACTTCAAACCTTTGTACTTTAAACCATTTTCAAGGCTCATGTTATTTTCCCCAGATAAAACTGGTACCTTCATTTCATAAATTAGAACTGGTCTTTTTTTTTTTAAGGATCCCC
Organism: Bison bison bison; assembly: GCF_000754665.1. Taxonomy (NCBI): domain Eukaryota; kingdom Metazoa; phylum Chordata; class Mammalia; order Artiodactyla; family Bovidae; genus Bison; species Bison bison. Next base: position 1,563,036 of record NW_011495031.1, read on the forward strand.
ATCCCCATAAAAACCCTTTACAGCATTATTAATTTATTTGAGACATTGCGCTTGGTGCCTCCAACTTGAACTAAGAAATACAGGACTTTCTTAAACAAAAAACTTGGCTTTACCAGTGAGGGATTTGTGGGCCAGTAAGAGTGCCCCAGGATGTATTCTCTTAGCTTCACACAGAACATACATGCTCCTGATCATTTTCTTATTCCTTTCAATATAATTATACAAAACAAATATAATTTTGAAAACAAATATAATTAATACTTATTGCTAGACTTCCCTGGTGGCTCAGAGAGTAAAGAATCTGCCTGCTAATGCAGGACACCGGGATTTGATCCTTGGGTCAGAAATATCCCCTGGAGAAGGGAATGGCTACCCACTCCAGTATTCCTGGCTGGAGAATCCCATGAACAGAAGAGCCGGGCAGGCTACAGGCCCTGGGGTCACAAAGAATTGGACACAACTGAATGACTAAGCACACAACTACATATTGCTGGTATAGTCTTCTGTTTCTTATATATTCTTCTTTTGCGCATAAGATTTTATAAGGTTGAGAAAAAAGCAAGATGCAAATGAAATGCCTACCTACTGAAGAAGTTCAATTGATCCCCTGACCCAGACTTTACAGAAAGAATCAAAAAGGAAATTTGGGCTTAATATACAGGATTAAAATCTCATTTCTGATTCCCTAAATAAATAAAACAAAAACAGGATGATTGGAAGCAGTTAATGCCTTCGATTTATATAAGGCATGTTTTTCCTAAAGTGCTTAATTTTTGGTTCAGATTTCAAATGTTTCTCTATAAACGAAAAGTGAGACTAATAAATAAAATCTGCATTTGACCAGCTTTAATATTTTCTAGAGGTTTGCACAACTGATCTGTCACCAATCTGTGAGGTAGCTACTTCCTCTACAGATACAAAATTGACAACAGAGTGTATAAATGGTTCCTTTTAAAGGATAGTGCAAATTTGCAAGTGAAATATAGATTCCACGTATCTTGTCTTTCAGATTCTTTTGATTTAACTGTTCTGCTTTCCTTGACATTTTAATCTATTCATTGGGGTTTCATGACAAGTTCAATAACACTAAAAGAAAAGATACTGTAGTCACTAAGATTGACTCTTTGAAATAAAAAGCTCAAAGATAAAAGGAGCCCAAGTCACAGTCTACACAATTTGTGCTTATTACATGCTTCTGATAAAAGAACAAGTGAGAGAGAAAAAAAACTACTCTATATTATCTGGATTTAACCTGTTCATTTTATGGGACTATTTTTCTTGGTTGTCATAAAAATGGATGCATGCATTCAGTTCAGTTCAGTCGCTCAGTCATGTCCGACTCTTTGCAACCCCATGAATCACAGCATGCCAGGCCTCCCTGTCCATCACCAACTCCCAGGCAGAGATAATTTTTAAAAGAAAAGTAGAAAAAATATTAAACCAGAATATAAATTTTATCATTATTCATTGAATGGTATTGACCTAAAACAAACAAACACCAACTATTTCTCCAGCAAAAATGAGTTTATTCAGCATCAGCAGCGAATTGCAATTTGGGGTCTATTATGCAGTCATGATGAGCCACATGCAAGTCTCCACATAGAAGAGAAGAAGAATTCATTTATTGAAGGGAAAAGAAAGTTGAGAGGGTAATAGTAAACCAAGAGTCTGTGGCTGAACATTGGCTGAGTTGTTGCCAAAAAAGAGAGTTGATCTTTGTTCCCTTAGAGACCAGATAGATAGGAAGGACATGAAAGCTTCCCTTTCTGGTCACCTGACTCTAATATTTAATTGATATTTCTGTTTATTAATCTTTTTGACATTTTCCCCTTCTGATCAAGACCTTTCTCTGAAATCATTGATCAAGAGTCACATTTACCACTTTTGAGGGACTGTTTCCCCTCAATGCCAAGAAAGATCAGTGTCCCACATTGGGAAGAAAATGTACAGATTGGAAACCTATTGATATCATTGCCTCCCTGGTGGCTCAGACAGTGAAAACATCTGCCTACAATGTGGGAGACCAAAGTTCGATCCCTGGGTTGGGAAGATCCCCTGGAGAAGGAAATGATAACTCACTCCAGTACTCTTGCCTTAAAAATCCCATGGATGGAGGAGCCTGGTAGGCTATAGGCCATGGGGAGGCAAAGAGTCGGACATGACTGAGCCACTTCACTTTCACTTTCAAGTAACAAGGAGGAGCAGAAGGGAGAACTCTGAGACACATTTTATACAATTATGTAAAGTTTAAAAATAAAATAAAAATTAAAAAAAAGTCAATATGTTATCAAGGTCATAGACAATGGCGTTCATTTGAAGTGTTGTTCAGCAGTACGTGTACTGTGAACTTCCAGATGTTGAAGCTGGTTTTAGAAAGGCAGAGGAACAAGAGATCAAATTGCCAACATCCGCTGGATCATGGAAAAAGCAAGAGAGTTCCAGAAAAACATCTACTTCTGCTTTATTGACTATGCCAAAGCCTTTGACTGTGTGGATCACAATAAACTGTGGAAAATTCTGAAAGAGAGGGGAATACCAGACCACCTGACCTGCCTCTTGAGAAATCTGTATGCAGGTCAGGAAGCAACAGTTAGAACTGGACATGGAACAATAGACTGGTTCCAAATAGGAAAAGGAGTACATCAAGGCTGTATATTGTCACCCTGCTTATTTAGCTTATATGCAGAGTACATCATAAGAAATTCTGGGCTGGAGGAAGCACAAGCTGGAATCAAGATTGCCGGGAGAAATATCAGTAACCTCAGATATGCAGATGACACCACCCTTATGGCAGAAAGTGAAGAGGAACTCAAAAGCCTCTTGATGAAAGTGAAAGAGGAGAGTGAAAAAGTTGGCTTAAAGCTCAACATTCAGAAAACGAAGATCATGGCATCTGGTCCCATCACTTCATGGGAAATACATGGGGAAAGAGTGGAAACAGTGTCAGACTTTATTTTTTTGTGCCGTAGAATTGATGCTTTTGAACTGTGGTGTTGAAGACTCTTGAGAGTCCCTTGGACTGCAAGGAGATCCAACCAGTCCATTCTAAAGGAGATCAGTCCTGTGTGTTCATTGGAAGGACTGATGCTGAAGCTGAAACTCCAGTACTTTGGCCACCTCATGCGAAGAGTTGACTCATTGGAAAAGACCCTGATGCTGGGAGGGATTGGGGGCAGGAGGAGAAGGGGACGACAGAGGATGAGATGGCTGGATGGCATCACCGACTAGATGGACATGAGTTTAGGTAAACTCCAGGAGTTGGTGATGGACAGGGAGGCCTGGCGTGCTGATTCATGGGGTCGCAAAGAGTCGCACATGACTGAGTGACTGAACTGAACTGAACTGAACTGATCATCATCAAAGATTTTAAGAGAAGCTTCCAACAGGTCTAACTGCACTATCTTGGGAAATATGCTTCATCAGATGTTTTCTGCTTCAATTTTGGGGAGATTTTTACCTTTAGATCACCAGATGATATGCAGGTCCAGTCAGGTCTAGGTGTGTCATGTGGATCAAGAATCAGTTCCCTGAAGTTTGGCAGCACAAGTGTTTGTTAGCAGTACTTAATAGGGGCTTTTCAAGTGAGGTTGACAAGAGTTATTCTGGAGATGAATTTTCCAGTAGATGAAATCTCAAGTTTTCAAGTTTTGATGCTTAAAATTTTTGTCTCCTAAGGGTGCTCTGTGAAAAGATTGTTCTACCAAAACATGGTTATTTTTAATTGAGGCAATTAGAGTTTTTCAATATTGCAGTATCTTTTCCTTTGTCTGCTCTGGTCAAACGAAACAGAAGCCAAGTACATTGGGTATCTTGTGACTATTTAAAAAGATGAGAGTTTATGAGTTCCTAACACAGTGGATCTATGATTTAGGACAAACAGCAAAGCTTTTGCCCAAGGTATTTGGAGGGCCTTTGCAAATTTTAATTGAATTTTAATATTGCTGTTAGTGTATTCAACTGAACAGAAAGATTGAGGGTGGCAAGCACGGTGAAATTTATGTTGCTATTTTTCAGTCACTCTGTTATGTCTGACTCTTTGCAACCCCATGGACTGCAGCACACCAGGTTTCTCTGTCAATCAACATCTCCTGGTGTAATTTCTGTAAAACTGGCCAAAGTATCTGACCAGCAAAATGAGTTTATTAATTGCTGTGAGGTTTAAGAGGAGTTGTTCAAGTGTGGATACTCTTTTCTAAAAGGATTTTAGCCACATAAGAGACAGTAGTCTATCAGTAATGAAAGGCTTCAGTCCAGTGTCAAAACATACATACTATGGCTAAAGCATATTTATACCATAATATGGAGGAAGTTGTAAGAAACCTAATTTCTAGATCTTACATGACCCATTAGGTAGTTTAAAATGCCCAGTAGCAGTACAAACAGGCTTCCCTGGGTTGTATTTCAAACAAGTGGGACAGTGAAGCAGGTACTTTTTACAGCTTTTCTACTGTTTCCCCCAATATTGATTCATTAATGATATAATTTTTAAGAATGCTGCTGCTGCTGCTAAGTCACTTCAGTCGTGTCTGACTCTGTGGGACTCCATAGGCGGCAGCCCACCAGGCTCCACCATCCCTGGGATTCTCCAGGCAAGAACACTGGAGTGGGTTGCCATTTCCTTCTCCAATGCATGAAAGTGAAAAGTGAAAGTGAAGTAACTCAGTCGTGTCCGACTCTTCGCGACCCCATGGACTGCAGCCTACCAGGCTCCTCCCTCCATGGGATTTTCCAGGCAAGAGTACTGCCAATAGTTTAATGCCTGTACTGTGGTGAGGAATGATGATTTTAGAACCTCCAGTAAGACTGGTTTGTGACTTGGTGGAAACTAAAGTTCTCTCTTTATCAGGCCAATAATTATTGAATTTCCCGTCTCATTTTTCCTTGTTTGAGGCTAATTGTTGGGCATCTCTGGCCAGCTTTTATAAGTTATCATTTGGGGAAATATCCTTTTGGACCTGACAGAAGTTTATCTGCTCTTAGCTTCTTTAAGGGCATCATTCTCTGTGGAAATGTCGGCAGGGTGATTTTCCTTAGCTTTAGACAGTCAAGTTTAGAACATACAGAAACCTTAATAACTAAAGTAACAGATAATAATTGCATCCAATAATTCTTAAACATAAAGCCATTTTTTTATTTCCATCAGAAGTAAGAAAGCCACATTGCTTCCAAGACATTCCGAAAGCAAAACAGTATAAATATTGACAGTTTTGCCCATGGCCAAAGTACAAACCTGTGTAGTAGTAGTAGTGTTAATTGCTCAGTCATGTCCAACATTTTGCAACCCCATGGACTATAGCCCCTCTGTCCATGGAATTCTCCAGGCAAGAATACTGGTGTGGGTAGCCCTTCCCTTCTCCAGGGGATCTTCCCAACCCAGGGATCAAACCCAGGTTTCCCACACTGCATGCAGATTCTTTACCATCTGAGCCTGTGTAAGAGCATATATGGAGAAGGCAATGGCACCCCACTCCAGTACTCTTGCCTGGAAAATCCCATGGATGGAGGAGCCTGGTAGGCTACAGTCCATGGGGTCACAAAGAGTCAGACATGACTGAGTGACTTCACTTTCACTTTTCACTTTAATGCATTGGAGAAGAAAATGGCAACCCACTCCAGTGTGCTTGCCTGGAGAATCCCAGGGATGGCAGAGCTTGATGGGCTGCCATCTATGGGGTCACACAGAGTTGGACATGACTGAAGCGACTTAGCAGCAGCAGCAGCAAGAGCATATAATTCAGTCTGTTGAGCTGAAGTAGCCATAGGTAAACACCAACAACATCAAAAGGAGTTGCAATAAATTCAATATCAGAAAAAACAAAAAGCCCAATAAAAATGGGCAAAAGACCTAAACAGACATTTCTCCAAAGAATACATGCAGATGGCTAATAATAATGAAAAAATGCTCAACACTGCTTATTATCAGAGAAATGCACATCAAAGCTACAATAAGATATCACCTAAACTGATCAGAATGGTCATGATCAGAAAAAATCTACAAATAATAAATGCTGGAGAGGATGTGGAAAAAAGGGAACCATCTTGCACTGTTGGGAATGTAAATTGATGCACCACTATGGAGAATAGTGTGGAGATTTCTTTAAAAACTAAGAATAAAACTACCATATGACAACAATCCAACTAGTGGGCTATACCCTGAAGAAACCACAATTCTAAAAGACACATGTACCTCAATATTCATTACAGCACTGTTTACAATAATCAGGACATGGAAGCAACCTAGATATCCATCAACAATGAATGGATAAAGAAATTAGGGTACGTATATACAATGGAATATTGTTGTTCAGTCACCCAGTTGTGTCCGACTCTTTGAGACCCCATGGACTGTAGCGCTGAGTAATGGGATATTACTCAGCTATAAAAAGGAATGAATTTGAGTCGGTTATAGTGAGGTGGATGAGCCTGTTGTACAGAGTGAAGTAAGTCAGAAAGAGAAAAGCAGATATCATTAATGCATATATATGGAATTTAGAAAAATGATACTGATGAACCTATTTGTTGGGCAGCAGTAGAGAGGCAGACATAGAGAAGAGACATGTGGACACAGTGGGGCAAGGAGACGGTGGGACTGACTGAGAGAGTAGCATTGAAACATGTACATTACCATGTATAAAACAGATAACCACTGGGAACTTGCTGTATATTACAGGGAGCTCAACCCTGTACTTTGTGACAACCTAAAGGGATTGAATGGGGTGGAAGGTGGGAGGGAGGTTAAAGAGGGAGGGGACATATGTATACCTATGACTGATTCAGGTTGATGTTTGACGAAAACCAACACAACACTGGAAAACAATTTTCTTCCAATTAATATTAAATAAATTTTAAAAAAGAAAAAAAGGGCTTGCAATAGCATTGTTGTTCTGTCACTCAGTCATGTCCATCTCTTGTTACCCCATGAACTGCATCATGCCAGGCTTCCCTGTCCTTCACTATCTCCCAGAGTTGCTCGAACTCATGGCCATTGAGTCAGTGACGGCATCCAACCATCTTGCCCTCTGTCATCTCCATCTCCTCCTGCCTTCAATCTTTCCCAGCATCAGTGACTTTTCCAATGAGTCAGTCCTTCACATCAGGTGGCCAAAGTATTGGAGTTTCAGCTTCAGCATCAGTCCTTACAATGAATCTTCAGGGTTGATTTCCTTTAGGATTGACTGGTTTGATCTCCTTGCTGTCCAAGCAACTCTCAAGAGTCTTCTCGAGACTTCTCAAGAGTCTTCAACAGCACCACAGCTTGGTGACCTCCTCCAAAAGGACTTATGCCAGCACACTGCACCTCCCAGGACTGTTGTAATCAGTACCCCTGACCCCACGGCAAGCCACGATCAACCCATGCCTCTGCCAGAGACTCCCAGACGCACACAGGCAAGTCTGGCTCAGTCTCTTGTGGGGTCACTGCGCCTTTCTCCTGGGTCCTGGTGCACACACAGTTTTGTTTGTTCTCTCCCAGGGTCTGTTTTCCCAGTCCTGTGGAAGTTCTATAATCAAATCCCACTGATCTATAAAGTCAGATTCCCTGGAGATACTTAGTCCTTTTGCTGGATGCCCAGGTTGGGAAGTCTGTTGTGGAGCCTAGAACTTTCACAGCAGTGTGAGAACTTCTTTGGTATAATTGTTCTCCAGTTTGTGATTCACCTGCCTAGCAGCTCTATGGTGGGGCTAATGGTCACCTCCTTCAAGAGGACTTGTGCCACATGCTGCGCCTCCCAGGACTGCTACTGCCAGAGCTCCTAGCCTCCACAGGAAACTGTCAAACACTCAAAGGCAGGTCTGGTTCAGTCTCTTGTGGGGGCCGCTGCTCCTTTCCCTTGGTCTGGTGCCCACAAGGACCCTTTCTTTGTGCCCTCCAAGTGTCTCTGGTAGGTATGAGGTTTGATTTTTAAATGCAATAGCATGCCCAGCACAATATTTGCCATTGTCAGTTTTTAAATAAGAACCATCAGTGAACCATGAGAAGTCAACATTACCTAAAAAAAAATTCCTGTAAATCATCATGAGGACTGAGTAAGTGATCTGTCAGCATTATGAAGTCATGAGGGAATCTGTAATGATGAGAAGAGTAGCAGGGCTCAGGTTATTACAATGTAAAAGAGCCATGTGAAGAGTAGTTAACAAAAAGATTTCATAGTATGTAAGGAGGCTGACTGAGAAATGTTGAGTGTGAGAATTCAGGACTCACTTTATTGCACAAGGTACAAAATGGTAAGGGGGAGCCCACAGTTATTTTCTCAGTGGCTTTAACCAAAAGGTTACCATGTGTTTATGTGCCATGGAAACATTGTCACCCTACTTGCAGACTAATAGAAATTGGACAATTTAATCTACCTCTAAATTTGCATTCATTGTCTCTAATGGGCTAGGAAATTTACAGGGCTATTGTGAGTACTAAATATCTCCCAAGGAACTAAGGTCATGCCAGGCACAGGACAGTCACTTGATCCATGGAGCTGCCTCCCCCAGGACCCAACTCAATGTCAGGCCCATGACAGGTATTCCTGGGTAGGATGGATTGTTCAGTTGATAGACTGGAGATGGTGGCAGTATAACCATAATCATGTTTTCAGTGTTTCCATATTAGAGAATAATATGATTGATGGAGGTTGACAAAGGGAAAGGAAATGAGCAGTAATTTGAAGGAAGTAGTAAGAGAGATAGGACAATGTCACGCACAGAAATGCATGCATACAGTGACTGCCTTCTTAAAGAAACAGGATAATAGAGACATTGCTTCCTGGTCACAACTATAGGCTCTGAAGGCTGAAAAGGAGTGCTGGAGACCCTAGACCTACTCACTCATTGCAGAGGTAAGGAATCAAGACCTAGGGAGAGGACTGTAGAGATAGGAATAAAATTGGGTTCTGGGAAGAGGCTATACAATCCCAGGAGCAGCAGGGGCCCAAAGTCTCACCTTAGGCCTGATTGCCCCTTTCCTTCCCAAAGCCACTCTAGCCCAACTCCTGTCTTTGTACATGGGGAAGATTACTTCACAGATTTTGAAGATTCGGTCTGTAGATCAACAATTTGGATATAATGCATTTCTTCTTTTTTTTCTTTTTATTCTGTCTTTCTTGTTCGTAAGCTTTTCTTTCTCTTTTCCTCTTTTTTATGATTCTCTTGCTGAAGGACTTGGTCTCATCCAAGCAGATGAGGCCATTGGATCTTAAATGTCCAGAAATCCCTCTTCAGCCCTGCTCACCTATTTTCTTAGCATTGACCCAGTTTCTGACCCCCTAGTTACAATGAAAGACTGAATATGCAAATGGACTATAGCTGACTGTGTGTAAAAATAGGATTCAGTATGTACCTGAAATATGTAGCAACCAACCCAGGAATCAACACATTATCTACAGTTTCAGTCCAGAAAGCAGGCCTACCAAGTGTAAGTCAGACCTATTGGAAGTTTGACCATTGTATCTAGCAACCAGCTCAGGAATCTAAACAATAACCTGACAATAGTTGGCCTAAAATAGCCATATTTATAACTAAGAGTTTTCCTAATTATTGTACTCTCTTCCAACTTAAGACTAACCGGAGAAAGCCAAATATGTACCCTTGACAATCACACAGGATATCCAACTTCTAGATAGATTCTTAGAGCTTCCTCATGCCTACACACTCTAACTGGGACATAGCTGAAGCCTTCCCTTCTCCCATTGTAAAGATTCCCCACTCCTCTGCCTGATTTTGAGTCTCTGTCAGAATGCAAGTGATAGTGGCTCTAGACACCCTGAATAGTAGTCCTTGTTTGTTCTCATTTGGTTGGCCTTTGTTTGTTGGACAGTTAATTGTGGAGAATCCTCTGAGGCCCAGTATGATGAGCATCCTGTTGCTCCAGACCCCAGTGGAAGCAGGCATGGTACCCAGAGAGGCCACTGCTTTGCTGCTTGCAGCTTGTAGAGTCCATGATGATGCGGTAAGTCCTCTGGGTCTGAACTTCACTCTTTTTGTGTGAGTTCCTGCTTATTCTCAGTTTGGTGCCCTTTTGTTTAGCTCCTTGGTGGAATCAAGCCATTCCTTTTCATCCCTTTGTGTTGTATTCTGTGGTACTGTTTTGTTTGGTGCTGTATGAAAGTATTGTGTCATAAGAAGGATAATCAAAGGATAAAACCAAGAATAGGTCTTATGAGTCTTCTTTGAGCCAGCCTTACAGAGTGAGTTTGACATTCCCACAGGACAGGTATCATTCTGGAAGAATTTTGCTGAAAGTCACCAATCATGCCAGATGAGGTTCTCTTTCTATCTGGATTTTTATTTCCTAAGAGAATCTTTTCTTTGGTTTTCCGCTGGCTGGCAGTACAAAAAGTTCAGTCTGTGATCAGAGCACAAGCAGTGTATTTGTAGCAACTGTCACCTTGGGATATTTAAGTCTAAATCCTCTCCTCTACCAGAAAAAGAAAAAAAGCTTGATTCTTATATACACGCTCATTAAATCCTGATTCTGTTTCCCTTTCTAAATGGTACAACTTCAGCAAGAAAGATTTGGGTCTTCAATGCCCACCCTGGAGAAGACTTAATTATAACAAAACTGTTCATTTAAGATGAGCCTTAGAAAATGAAGGAAGTAAGGTTTCACAAGCTCAGTGGGCTGCACTTTTTGATAGATATGATGAGGCCTCCAAAGAAAATTCTCAATTGAAAACTGCTTCCTAAATCAACTCAGTGCTCTGTGGTGACTAAATGGGAAGGAATCCAAAAAAGAGGAAATATATGTATACATATAGCTGACTCACTTTGCTGTACAGTAGAAATCAACACAACATTGTAAACCAACTCTATGCCAATAAAATTAACTTAAAAACACAAACTCCTGGATTTTGCCTAAAGAACAACAGCAATCACCTTGTTTTTTTCTAGAAATTCATTATCTACAAAATGAAACACAAAAGCTATAGAAATCTTGTTTGTACCTTTGCTACTACATGAACTTTCTTTAAAAATGTATTTATTTATTTTAATTGGAGGATAATTGTTTTACAATATTGTGATGGTTTTTGCCATATATCAACATGAATCGGCCATAGGTATACATTTGTCCCCCTTATCCTGAAACCCCATCCCACCTCCCTCCCTATCTTGTCCCTCTAGTTTGTCCCAGATCACCAGCTTTGGGTGCGCTGCTTCAGTCATTGAACTCACACTGGTCATCTATTTTACATATGGTAATATACATAATTCAGTGCTATTCTCTTAAATCATCCCACCCTTGCCTTCTCCCACTGAGTTCAAAAGTCTATTCTTTGCATCTGTGTCTCCTTTGCTGCCCTGCATATTTTATCGCTGTTCATTTCAGTTCAGTTCAGTCACTCAGTCGGGTCCAACTCTTTGCGACCCCATGAGTCGCAGCATGCCAGGCCTCCCTATCCATCACCATCTCCCGGAGTTCCCACAAACTCACGTCCATCGAGTCAGTGATGCCATCCAGCCATGTCATCCTCTGTCGTCCCCTTCTCCTTCTGCCCCCAATCCCTCCCAGCATCAGGGTCTTTTCCAATGAGTCAACTCTTCGCATGAGGTGGCCAAAGTACTGGAGTTTCACCTTTAGCATCATTCCTTGCAAAGAAATCCCAGGGCTGATCTCCTTTAGAATGGACTGGTTGGATCTCCTTGCAGTCCAAGGGACTTTCAAGAGTCTTCTCCAACACCACAGTTCAAAAGCATCAATTCTTCGGCACTCAGCTTTCTTCACACTCCAACTCTCACATCCATCCATGACTACTGGAAAAACCATAGCCTTGATTAGATGGACCTTTGTTGGCAAAGAAATGTCTCTGCTTTTGAATATGCTATCGAGGTTGGTCATAACTTTTCTTCCAAGGAGTAAGTGTCTTTTAATTTCATGGCTGCAATCACCATCTGCAATGATTTTGGAGCCCCCCAAAAATAAAGTCTGACACTGTTTCCACTGTT
>NW_011495031.1:1575063-1575853 GCF_000754665.1 Bison bison bison
CCCCATCTATTTCCCATGAAGTGATGGGACCAGATGCCATGATCTTTGTTTTCTGAATGTTGAGCTTTAAGCCAACTTTTTCACTCTCCTCTTTCACTTTCATCAAGAGGCTTTTGAGTTCCTCTTCACTTTCTGCCATAAGGGTGGTGTCATCTGCATATCTGAGGTTACTGATATTTCTCCCGGCAATCTTGATTCCAGCTTGTGCTTCTTCCAGCCCAGAGTTTCTCATGATGTACTCTTCATATAAGTTAAATAAGCAGGGTGACAATATACAGCCTTGATGTACTCCTTTTCCTATTTGGAACCAGTCTGTTGTTCCATGTCCAGTTCTAACTGTTGCTTCCTAACCTGCATACAGATTTCTCAAGAGGCAGGTCAGGTGGTCTGGTATTCCCATCTCTTTCAGAATTTTCCACAGTTTATTGTGATCCACACAGTCAAAGGCTTTGGCATAGTCAGTAAAGCAGAAGTAGATGTTTTTCTGGAACTCTCTTGCTTTTTACATGATCCAGCAGATGATGGCAATTTGATCTCTGGTTCCTCTGCCTTTTCTAAAACCAGCCTGAACATCTGGAAGTTCACGGTTCACGTATTGCTGAAGCCTGGCTTGGAGAATTTTGAGCATTACTTTACTAGCATGTGAGATGAGTGCAACTGTGTGGTAGTTTGAGCATTCTTTGGCATTGCCTTTCTTTGGGATTGGAATGAAAACTGACCTTTTCCAGTCCTGTGGCCACTGCTGAGTTTTCCACATTTGCTGGCATATTGAGTGCAGCACTTTCACAGT
>NW_011495031.1:1575953-1583160 GCF_000754665.1 Bison bison bison
CTTTCACAGTATCATCTTTCAGGATTTGAAATAGCTCAACTGGAATTCCATCACCTCCACTAGCTTTGTTCGTAGTGAGGCTTTCTAAGGCCCACCTGACTTCACATTCCAGGATGTCTGGCTCTAGGTGAGTAATTATACCATTATGATTATCTTGGTCGTGAAGATCTTTTTTGTACAGTTCTATGTATTCTTGCCACCTCTTCTTAATATCTGCTGCTTCTGTTAGGTCCATACATTTCTGTCCTTTATCGAGTCCATCTTTGCATGAAATGTTCCCTTGGTATCTCTAATTTTCTTGAAGAGATCTCTAGTCTTTCCCATTCTGTTGTTTTCCTCTATTTCTTTGCATTGATCGCCGAGGAAGGCCTTCTTACCTCTTCTTGCTATTCTTTGGAACTCTGCATTCAGATGTTTATATCTGTCCTTTTCTCCTTTGCTTTTCACTTCTCTTCTTTTCACAGCTATTTGTAAGGCCTCCCCAGACAGCCATTTTGCTTTTTTGCATTTCTTTTCCATCTTTCTAAATTCCATACATATGTGTTAATATATAGTATTTGTCTTTCTCTTTCTGATTTACTTCACTCAGTATAATAGGCTCCAGGTTCATCTACCTCATTAGAACTGACTCAGATGCATTTCTTTTTAGAGTAAATGTACTTTCAAGAGGGCTTCCCACGTGATGATAGTGGTAAAGAACAAAACTGCCAATGCAGAAGATGTAAGAGACATTGGTTAGATCCCTGGATCAGGAAGATCCCCTGGAGGAGGTATGGCAACCCACTCCAGTATTCTTGCCTGGAGAATCCCATGGACAGAGGAGCCTGGCAGGCTATGGTCCATAGGGTTGCAAAGAGTTGGAACCTTTGAACCTTTCAAAGACTGAAGCAACTTCACACATGTACTTTCAAGAATAAGTTTCTCACAAGTAAAAACAATATTAAACATGTTATTTAATATCAAAAGAAAAGAAAATTGCTTCCTAAGAGAAGACCTCCTAAGGACTTACTAAGAGAGGACCTGTAAAAACTGGATACAGAAACACAATTGGAATATAAGGGGTGGCCATACCTGAAAGCCATATCTGAAAACCATACCTAAAACATTTCTAATAAAAAGTGATTGGATCATCATCAGTCATGGAAACAGAAAAAATTCCAGACAGACTAGAAAATACCTTCTGACAACATTCATGAATTTAAAAAAAGGATGGGGGTGCTGATTCAATAGCACCCCTTCCATCTCATTTTGTCAGTGGAGTCACATTGAAATTGAAGATCTAATTTGAAAATATAACTAAAATGGAAGATAGCCCCTTTAGCAGAAATACAGACCTGGCAGGACATTGTGAAAGGGTTTTAGAACAAAAATGTGGCAGGATACAAAATTGGCCCCACACATCAAACAGCTAGGTGACCTATTCCCCAACCAATGTTCTACTGACAAGGACATTTGCAGGTATTGTAAATAGAAGGGACACTGGAAAAAAATATTATCTTTTCTTGTGAAAGGAAACCATAGACCAAGCAAAATTCAGATAAATGAGGGTGCTCTGAAGAACAAAAGCACCCAATATCTTGCCCTGCCCTTAAGGATGCAAGATGAATTAATCATAAATTTTGACATCATCCTCATCAAATCCTGGTATGTATTGATGCTTCTCCTTCTACATTATACGTTGCCAGCTTTGCTCATCCTCTTCATTACAGTAAACATGCCACACCCCATACATGTGATAGGTATGTCAAATAACCATAAGTTTTAACTGTCTCTCAGCCCCTGACCACAACCTTTGAGTCCTTGACTGAAAAGAAGTATCTTGGTTTTCTGTGGTACCATCCTGTAGATTTAATTGGAAGAATCTTATTTAGCAAATGAAATTGTAGTATTGAACACGCACTGAAGAGAGTATTTCTTGAGTATCCCAGAGGACTTTTCTATCATAACTAAGTTGTATCTTCTCTGGATAAACCTTTGCCTCTTTCATTAAATTTAATGCACACTCCACATAAAGATCTTGGTGCTGTACCTGATAGTCTATAAACTATTAATAAAAATTTCACTGACATAGGCAAAATAATTGAATCAGAACCCATAAAATTTCAGATAGAGCCTACTAAACCACTGTCTATACTTCCCCAATATCCCTTAGAAGCAAAGGAAAGAATCAAACCTGTAGATGAAAGCTTTATATCCCAAAGTCTTTACACACTCTCCACTAGCCCTGGTAAAACTCCTATCTTGCCAATGAAGACACCAGAGGGATGAGGATTTTTTTTAAGACCTCAGCGTCATCAACAAAATCATCAGTCCTTACTTCATTGCAGTACTTAATCCAAATACCATCCTGTTAAAGCCACGTGCTTTACTGCAGTGGGTCTTTGCTCTGCCTTCTCCAATGTGCCTCTAGACCAGGAAGGTCAATACAATTTTGCCTTCACTTGGATAGGAAAATAGTAAACCTGGACAATCATGCCCCTGGAAGTTCACTGAAGCCCCTCCACTTTTCCTGGGTGCTCCATCAAGACTTTAAAAAAATCTAAATTTCTCTTGCAATTCAGTTCTGACACAATATTTAAATTATATCCTACTTTGTTCAGAGAACAAAAGCCTGTAGGAAGGATTCCATTTACTTGTTCTCAACTTTAGCTAAAAGAAAAAAGGAGCATAATGTTTCAAAAGAAATTACAATTTTGCCAGACACTGTTCATTATTTAAGTCATAACCTAGCAAAAGAGAGCAAAACACTCTCATCCTTAAAACTATCAAGACTTTCAAAAACCTTTGCGCTCTCTTGGTGTGAATACGCATGTCTTGCCTATCCTGTTCATGACGCCGATTGTCGCCCTGTGTCACACTGCCTGCACTGTTTGCTGTACTAGAGCTTCTCCTCTCCCGCACATTAGTGTCACTATCTGAGGACCAGCTACCTGAAAGATGCCTTGCTAAATGCCCAAATTAAATTGCTTTGCTGGGACAGTTGTAAACACACTTAATAGGTAGCAGTCATCCTCTGCAGAGAGTAGCAAAATGTCCTCAGTGCACTGCAAACCTGACCCCCATGGCCACTTCTGCAGGGCCTGAGGGGCTCCTGGATTCTGTAAACTCTTACCATCGGATCACCTCCTCTACCTCTCTCTCCTTCTCCCAAGTGATTCTAGCACCTGTGCTTATGTGGAAGATTCTAGCATGGAAGCCTCAAACTGAGTCTCAGAGAGGGTTGAGTTGGCAGTGTCCAGAAGCTTAAATTAAACCAAGGAACAGGATCCTCTTCATTGCTCCTCCTCTCCCCAATCAGTTTATTTAGTGCTAGTTAATTAGTTTCTGAATTGTACAGATTCAGAATTAAAATTAGATCTATGATTTATGTTTATTGTTGAAGGTTTTTACATAAATCAGTTTATCTACTATGTCTCATTTTTAAAATATTTTATGTAAAATAAAACCCATAAATAGAAAAGCATCCCATAGATCTTGCTGAATTATTATAGACAATAACCCTAATGGTCACCAGCAAGGTCACTACTTCTCTTATGTAACTTTCACTGAGTCTCAAATGCAAAAACGTTTAGTACTTACATCAATATCTTTCTAAGAATTGTATTTTCTGAAATTTTTTTCTTCCCTCTGGAAAAGGATCATGGGAAGTGTATTATCCGAGGTCTTGCTTGATGACTTAAAGGTCAGTGCAATTTATCCCTGCAAGTTACCTTTGCTGAGTATGAAATTCATGGCTCACACTGCTTTCTGTCAATAATGTACTCACTTGCTTTTTTTCCTAGGTGACCAAACAATTTTTCTTTCTTGAAAGCCTAGTAATTTCAGTAGTATATGCTCTGTCATTGGAGGTTCGAAGTTCAATATTCAGTGTGTTCTTTTAATATGCAGTTTGGAAGCATTTTTTTTAATTTCCAGAAATAATTGCAAGGCATATTGGACAGCTTCCCAATTCCCTGCATCTGAGAGATTATTCTTATTTATTTCCTCACTGAGTTCCCTGTTGAGAGACATTTAGTGTATTTCCCAATGCTTCTTATTTAGGCAAAGGTGCAATTATGCCAGATCTTAGAACTCAAGGGCCAGTAAATCTACAGAAAACAGATCAGTAAGCCCATGGGAGTTTGTAGATTCGCTGTTAGTAACAGGTGAAAAGTCAGGAGGCCCAGTGAAACAAATTTGGTAATATACTGATAACTGCTGAAGCTGGGTAATATGTAGTATGGACTTATTATGCAGTTCTTTCTATTTTGTGTATGCTTGAAATTTCTCATAAATAAAAAGATTTTTTAAGAGTGTGCTCTGTATGACTAAAACATTACAAGAAAAAAGCTAATTTACTCTCAAGAAAATGAC
Organism: Bison bison bison; assembly: GCF_000754665.1. NCBI lineage: Eukaryota > Metazoa > Chordata > Mammalia > Artiodactyla > Bovidae > Bison > Bison bison. The sequence goes on from NW_011495031.1 coordinate 1,580,307, forward strand.
AATTTAGTAGAAAGGGTAAAATATATTTTAAAAAAATAGCTCCAGTACAAAATAGAGACTCCTAGAAAAAAAGAACTTTGAAAACAGAAAGAAAGCAGGATAAAATCTTCCTTGTGTACATGACATTTAAGTTCAGTCTTGGCAAGAGGATAACATTGATGCTAGCCTGGAATGGAGATTTATGTGGAAGGACAGAAAGTGGAAAGTTTGAGAGCACAGGTGAGGGCTGCAGAGTGAGTTTTAACTGTATATTATGATGCTTAGAAATAACAAGAATAAGGTCAGTTCAGTAACTCTACACGTATTTCCTAAAAATGCGTGATGTCCAGGTATGGCCTTACTGGGGAAATAACTGTGAAAACAACAGCAACACCTTCTGCAGTTTTTATTCAACTGAAAGGATTCAATCAGATAGTAAACAAATAAATCGATAAGTATAACTGCAATTTAGGAGGAAAATAAATCAGGGAAGGAGATCAGGGTGAAGGGAAGGGTTTTCACATGAAACAGGCTTTATTTCTTGAGAAGCTGACATTTTTACAAAGAAGTGAGGACATGAGCCAGATATATCTAGGAAAGAGAATTCCAGGTAGAGGAACAGCATGTGCAAAGCCTGAGAGTAGGGACATGCCTGGAATGTCTCAGCAGAAACCAGGAGGTCGTGTGCTATGCAGGAGTGAAGTGAGAGGGAGAAGAATGATAGAAGAGTCTGATGAAGTGGGGCTCAACAGTGTAGGGCTTCAGTGGACACTGTGTGAGATGCCCTCCTTTGGAGGGTCCTCAGTAGAAAAGTGACATGATCTGATTAAAGTTATCGAGGAGTCACTGAGGTAGCTGTGCTGACAGTAGCCTTTCTAGGGTGGGGAGGGGAAACAAGAGCTGGTGAAGGGGGCTAGTTAGAAGAATATTGTAATAATTCAAGCAAGAAATAAGGAGGCTTGAGACCAGACTGGAGGTGGTGATAAGAATTATGATGCTGGACATATTTTGATGAAAGAACTGATGAAGTTTGCCAACAGTTTGGATGTGGCGTGCGAAACAACTGGTCAACCAGCATAATTCCAAGGTAACTGTCCTGCCAGAAAGGATGGAGTTGCTAGCAGCAGACAGAGAAAAAAATGTAGATGGAGCATATGTGAGTAGATTTTCAGCTTTGGAAATGTTAAGACTGGGCTTTCTAGTGGACAGCCTTGTGATAATGTTAAGAATTTGGTGATCTAGATAAAGATTTGAGTTGGAGAAAGAAGTATAAGAGTTGAAATCGGGCCATACTAGACCAGAAAGATGGAAAACTATCAGCATAGAGGTTGCCTGAATCAGATAGAGGGAAAAATAGGATAGATTCAGTGATCCACTTCAAACTACCTTTCAAACCTTTGTTTCAAAGGGTGGAGGACACTGGGGTTGAGTTTGAATCCTTGGCGTGCTTCCTAGGTGCACCTTCTACAGAAGCCACATGCTTCAAAGAAAAGTAGAAATGACTTCCTTGGAGAAGCAGTGTCTGGGTTCTATGGACAGTGTATGGGTTCTGGTTCTCTACTAGACACACAATTCACATACCCTAACATGACTTTTCTGCCTTGGCCCCTGAAACCCTCACAACACATCAGTGCCCAGTGCACTTTAATAAGCCTCTCTCTTTGAAACACCTTGAGTGATTTCAAATAGTCTCATCAGTCACAAATGAGTAGCACTAATGGATAAATTATGCTGAGAAAACTGATGGATTATCATGTAAATTATAGCTAGATCTCAGTGTAATAGGTCATCATAACATTGATTATTATATCACTTTCTTTTCTCCATTCTAGTTAATCCTTTTATTTTAAGGACTTCCTTCAGTCTATGTATCTAAAAATGAGACATGGAACCCCATTACTGTCTCATCTTTCAACTCTCTCACCCTATCCAACCACTCAGATTTTTTCTCTTCCAACCTCTCCACATTGCTCTGTCCTTGACACCTCTTCTCAATAGTTTTATTGTATTTCACATAAACTCTGAAAACAGTACTCTTGCTGGGCCCCCCTCTGACTCACTCTCCCATCTGCACCTCCAAATGTGCCCCACTGGGTCTCATCTGGCTATTCTCCTACTCAGATTTTTCAGAACTTGCTGTTGCCTGAAGTACACATGTATATTTTAGAAACTGAGATGGAAAGACCCCGGTCTGGTCCATGTGCCCCTCTCCCAAGTTCAGTTCAGTCACTCAATCGTGTCCTACTCTTTGCAGCCCCATGGACTGCAGCACGCCAGGCTTCCCTGTCCATCACCAACTCCCAGAGCTTGCTCAAACTCATGTCCATTGAGTCGGTGATGCCATCCATCCAACTTATCCTCTGTCATCCCCTTCTCTTCCTGTCTTCAATCTTTCCCAGCATCAGGGTCTTTTCCAATGAGTCAGTTCTTTGCATCAGGTGGCCCAAAGTATTGGAGTTTCAGCTTCAGCAGCAGTCCTTCCAATGAATATTCAGGACTGATTTCCTTTAAGACTGATGGGGTTTGATCTCCTTGCAGTCCAAGGGTCTCTCAAGAGTTTTCTCCAGCACCTAAAGGGAAGAGGAAATAGGGTACACATCCCCTACATCACACAATACACCCAACCAGGTTTGAGGCCAACTTTGCAATTCAAAAAGGTTGATATTCCTGTAGCAAAATGTTTAGAAATTCATGTCAAAGGAGAGTATAAAAAGTGTAAATGGATTCTGTTCAGTCGTGATCACGTGTGCTGCCGTTTCAGTTTTGGTGCCAATTTGAAGAAGAAAGCCTTTCACTGGCAAGAGCTTTACAGATTTAGTATTGCGAGGAATGTCTGTCAACTAGTGCCTGAAGAAAGTGATGTGCTATTTTCAGC
>NW_011495031.1:1583260-1604025 GCF_000754665.1 Bison bison bison
GACTTCAAGTGAGCCAAGAGCTGGTAGGAACAAACAGCCTTGACCTCCTTCATCACAGGGCTTCAAGGCTGAAAGGGGAAGTGATCACAATGCACATGGCACACAAATCCTTGAATACTTACAAGTATTCTCTTTCTCATTGTTTTGAAAGACAGAAGAGCAGGGAGCGGTGGGAAATTTAAGTCACACACCTTGACTCAAGAATGGAAGAAAGGGCTCCTTGGTAGAGCAACATTTAAGGCAGATACTATGCTTTAGTATCCCATAACTGTTCTACAAGAGTCCCTCAATGTTTTTGTTTATTGTCAAATAGCTCAGGTTGGTGTGGTGAAGGCAGGAGTCCAGGCCACATTTACCTTGCACTTGGCTCTATTCCAAAAGGCAATATTTCCTGCCTATGTATGTTGGAGTAATATCCCTGTGACAGAGTATTTTTAAAACTGGTCTATGCATGCGGAAATTTTAGAACCTGCAATTTTTTGGACATTCCTCCCATTGAGCAAGGGGGTCTAGCCCCCTCCGTGTGACCAGAGCTGACATGGTGCTTACTTGTCACTGACAGATGTCCTGGAAATAACACTGTGTAGTGCCCAAGGTTATGGTAGAAAAGGCCATAGTCTCTGCCTGGACACTTGGGTTGCTCCCTTGTAGCATCTTCGGGTGCTGTGGAAGAGAGCTGCATGCCCTGGGCCTGCCCTGCTTCAAGGAAGCCTGGCCACATGGGGAGGTCTTATAGAGCCAAACCCAGCTTCAACTGAAGATGTGGGAGTAAAGTCACCCAGAGGATTCCAGTCCCTGGATGTGGAGTCAGCCCCAGTCCATGAGTCTTCTCTGCTGAGGCCCTGCCACCATAGAGCAGATGTGCTCTGTCTGAGTTCCTCACCCTGTGACCATGAGCCAAATAAAGTGGGTATCTAATGCTACTGTTATGGGGTGTTCATTTTTTAAAATAAATTTTATAGTAAGAACAACAAGAATGACACACTTGTACAAAATTCAAAAAGAGGAACAGAATGCACATTAGTATCTGGATTTTCTTCACTCCCTGCTCTGCAGTTTTCCAGGTTCCTTTTCCAGAAGGAACCATTGCTGAGTTTCTGTGTTCCTTCCAGATTTATTCCTTGAACTTTCATATGGCACATGAAAGTATGTAACTTTCATACTGTTACAAGCATTTTTTTAAGGGCTTTACTTATATTTACTCATTCTTTCTTATTTACCATGGACATTCAGGTGACAGCAGGAAGAGAAGTCCTGTGCTTCATTCTGACTATTCTTCATAAGTGGGGCTGTAAATTGCTCTTTGTTATAGGCTTTTGAAAGCTGTTCCTCCAATCTGATGGCTATATTTTTATTATTATATCCCCTAATTCTTTTCTCCCCCAATTTCTATGTCTAAACATATACACTTTTTCTATCAAGTTGGGAATCATAGCAATTCTTTACCAATGCTGCCGCCGCTGCTGCTGCTAAGTCGCTTCAGTCGTGTCCGACTCTGTGCGACCCCATAGACGGCAGCCCACCAGGCTTCCCCGTCCCTGGGATTCTCCAGGCAAGAACACTGGAGTGGGTTGCCATTTCCTTCTCCAATGCATGAAAGTGAAAAGTGAAAGTGAAGTCACTCAGTCATGTCCAACTCTTAGCGACCCCATGGACTGCAGCCTCCCTCCATGGATTTTCCAGGCAAGAGTACTGGAGTGGGGTGCCATTGCCTTCTCCATCTTTACCAATAGCAATGCAATATTACCTGATTTTTTCCACCCTCACTTCATCATTCCTTTCATCCTTAGAGAAAATATGTCATCATTCATATTTTTATGCCTTATCAATAATCCACTTGATATATTAGTTCTAGATATTTGGAGTGAATGAGCAGTGATAGAAATAGGTACCATAGCATTCCATACCTTGAAGGGTACCTACATGATTTTAAGTATGGCAACTCTCTCATTTTTCTCCTAAAATTTCACTATTCATGTTTTGGGGGGCTAATTACTTACCTTTCAATAGCTAGCTTTATAACATTATCATAAAAATGAGAGTAATTAGGTGTTAAATTATGAATCAGAACATGCATTTAATCCCAGAGTTTAGGGTTATCTAAACATCTTCACTTAGAAAACTGTTGATTATATGTTTTCACCCAACCCACTGGTGATTCTCTTTTCTTAATTGCTTAATGAATAGCCAATCTTTTACATAAACAATGACAGGGAAAATGTTCAATGAATTCACAGAGGTTGTGAAATAATTAAGTATACACATTTAGTCACATACAGAGAAAAAGGAAGTAACTTACACAGAGAATAGTGTTAGTCACTCAGTCATGTCCAACTCTTTGTGACCCCATGGACTGTAGCCCACCAAGCTCCTCTGTCCATGGAATTCTCCAGGCAGGAATATTGGAGTGAGTTGCCATTCCCTTCTCCAAGGGATCTTTCCAACCCAAGGATCGAACCTGGGTCTCCTGCATTAGCAGGCAGATTCTTAGCAGTCTGAGCCACCAGGTAAGCCCACTTTAGGTCATGGTGGTTTAGTCGATAAGTTGTGTCCAACTCTTGTGACCCCATGGACAGTAGCCTGCCAGGCTCTTCTGTCCATGGGATTCTCTAGGCAAGAATACTGGGATGGGTTGCCATTTACTTCTCCACACAGAGAACGAGAAAAGGATTTACATAATTTGATAAGTATATGGTTAGAGAGAGAAAGATAACTTTTCAAAATTGAATTTCTATTGATATTCCTTTCTATTTCATGTGGAACAAACAGTTTGGTCTAGAATATCTGGTGACTCAGGAATAGTAGGAATAGGTGGAGATGGGATTTTGGTCAAGAGTGAAACCTCTTTATTGTTCAACATGTTAGTTCTGTCCCTCTTTACTCAGAAATTTTCACTATAAACTATATTTGGAGGCAGGCCATTTTTCTCCTACAATTTGTTTTCATTAAAAGAGAGTAATGTATGGGGCCAGGGTTCAATTTTTGAACCAAAACCTGTGTTCTGAAATGCTGCATTCATCCATGGAAACACACACCTGTCTAGACAGCAGCAGTTGGACCCAGAGTGTGCAGAGTCCTGTTTACTCAGAAAGTTCTATGATGATTCATTGCCATGGCAATTTGATGATACACATCTTTCCTTCTGTTCCAACTAATGCTGTGCGCTGAGAGATTTAAACTTGGTAACAGGTGAGAAGCTCACAGCTTCACACCTCAAGTATTTGAAAATGGGATGTCGGAATTGTTATTCTGGAGGTGTGTTCATATGGATCTTCTGAATGCTGTTCCTTAAAATGGGCTGGTTGACTTTTGCTGAAAATGTCTTCCTCATTTCTTTCCATTCCCACTACTCTAATTTGTCTACAGAGTTATAAATGTATTTTACAGTTTTCTGTATTATTTGTTAATCTTTTTTATTCTTCTATCAAGCTGACTCACAAATATTTTTTAAATGTAGAAAATGTACTGTTTTTAATGCCAGTTTTCACATACTATTACAGAGAGCAGACACAGGGAACATACCCACACTGCTTTCAGGAGATCAGTAGACTCTTCATGCCACCCCACCAATAGACATTACAGGAAAGGGGAATTACAGTTAACTCTTCTGAATGTAGACGTCAAAACCTGAAACCAAATATTGGCAGTTTAAATCCAGAGACTTCTTTTCTTTCATTTTGGCCACGCTGCCCAGCTTCTGGGACCTTAGTTCCCTGACAAGGGATTGAACCCAGGCCCTCAGCTCTGAGAGCACAGAATCTTAACCACCAGACCTCCAGGGAATTCCCAGAGATTTTTTTTCAAGAGGAAAAACCTGAGATTTCCTGGTGGGATTTCCATGGTCTGATGTGGACAGGACTGGTTGTTTCCTGAGAGTGTGGCGAGAAGGGTCAGTGCCATCAGGTTAGTGGAATGAACATTTTATGACAGAAGGAAGGAGGGTCCATCTAGTGGTCCTTGTGGAGGGTCCTGGGATGGAGTCTCTAGGCTGGGGGTATGGAGTGGACCCTCAAAGAAGAGACAGGATTATGTCCCCTCCTGTTACAGAGTCTAGACAAGAATGAGAAGTAGTAACTGCTGCTGCCTATTCTCAGTCAGGCTTTGCTACCAGCTCTCAAAAAGTTGTCCAGTTCAATAGTGAATAAGACACAGAGCATCACAAAGTCAATTTATTAAGCCACTGAAGCCACCAGCCCAGATGGTTATTTTCCCAGTTAACTCATATTAACTGCTCAACCAGTGTTGGTCAGTTGAAGGGAAGCGAATTCTCAGCAGGATGGTCATATGACCTGGTTTACAAGGTTGGCTTTACAAAGTTGTGAGCTCTAAGTCAGCCCAAGAATCAAACACACCACTGGTCACTCAGTGGTCAGTTGGTCATCAGGAAGGCTGATGACACTGAGACAGCTGACAGTGTGAAGATGGCACAGGAAGTTGACCACAAATGGACTTCCCCTGGTCCTTCAGACGGGCTTTGTAGGAAACTATTGCATTTGGGTCAGGAATCAAAACACAGAGGCAAAGGCTAGGTTAGGATTTGGACTCTTCTCTTGGCTTGGACACCTCCTCCAGGGCATCAACGTGCTTCTTCTGAATGAGATTTGAAGCCAGGCTATCAGGCATGGTCACTGTGCCTTGTTTTATTTGTTTGTTTCTATAGTGTCTCAGCTGATTAAAAGTAATTACCTACAATACCTGTCTGTTAGGTGTTTTAAGCACACACCAACACACCAAACTAAGATCTTCCTAAGTCCAACTTTAATTCAGGAGTCTCTTCTGGTCTTTTGGTAAATAAGGACATCAAAAGATTAAACTTGAATTAATTATTACTGATTTCCCTAGTATCTTCTGCCAGGAAACTGCCAGAAATTCTCTCTATTGTCATGAATGTCCCAGGAACTTGTTTCAAGATAAGAAAAGTTTATCTGAGATCAAGAACAACAACTGCTGGCTCCAAGCAATAGTTTAGAAGAATCTGTGTCTGGAGACCATGACCCAGTCAGTGGTAGATCTGTGGAAATGTACTCATTAAGTTGATTCAAGAATAATGATACTAGTTTATTCAGTGTCCCATATATAAGAAAAAAGTTATAAAAGTGCTAAGCCATATTCTTCTTTTATTTCATGCATGTACATTTTTTCAATTAATTTATTTTAATTGGAAGATAATTACTTTACAATCTTGTGATGATTTTGCCATGCATTAACATGAATTGGCCACAGGTATACACGTATTTCCTCCACCCCCATCCTGAATCCCCTTCCCACCTCCCTCCCCACCATATCCCTCTGGGATATCCCAGAGCACTGGCTTTGGGTACCCTGCTTCTTGCATCAAACTTGCACTGTTCATCTATTTTACATATGGTAACATACATATTTCAATGCTATTCTCAAATTTAAATTTATTAAATCAGCAGTGCTATAATTACTGAAGTAAAGGTGCATTTACAACTCAAAACTTGTTTAATAGTGAACAATGTAGAAACATTAGCTGTTTTTTGAACAATAGCTAAAATAGATGTCTCCCTGAAACAGTGTTTCCTATTTTTATAAAATTATTAGGTATTATTTAGAATAGCTTTAAATTAACATATATGTTGGACAGATAATAAATGAAGTTCCCATATTCCCCTTTTTCAGTTTTTCCTACTAATAATATCTTACACTAGTATGGTACATTTTTCACGATTAGGAAAACAATTGATACATTTTTATTCATTAAAAGTCCATAGTTTACATAAAAAAAAAAACTGTGCTGTGACATTCTATGAGTTTTGACAACTGCATAATGGCATGTATTACGTATACAGTATTATACAGAAGTTTGTGCCAATGTTCATAGTAGTATTATCTCCAGTAGACAAGAGACGGAAACAACCCCAATATCCATCAAGTGATGAATGGATAAAGTGTAATATATACACACAGTGGAATACTATTCAACCATAAATACGAATTAATATTTGAAATATGCTACAACATGGATGGACCATAATAATAAAAATGTTATTATTAGTGACATAAATCAGGCACACAAAGACAAATATTGGGTTATCCTACTTATATAGGATTCTCAGAATATCCAAATTCATAGAAGCAACAAGTAGAAATTAACAAGGGTTGGATATGGGGGGAAAATTAAGTTAATTCCTTAATGGGTAAAGAGATTATTTGGATATGATGAAAAAGATTTGGGTGTAGATAGCAATTGTGAGCACACAGCATTGAGAATATAATTAATGCCACTTGAACTGTATACATATAAATTATTAAAAGGATAATGAATATATATATTTCATCACAATCAGTCAGTTCAGTTCAGTCGCTCAGTCGTGTCTGACTTTTTGTGACCCTATGAATTGCAGCACCCCAGGCCTCCCAGTCCATCACCAACTCCCAGAGTTCACCCAAACTCATGTCCATCAAGTCAGTGATGCCATCCAGCCATCTCATCATCTGTCAGTCCCTTCTCCTCTTGCTCCCAATCCCTCCCAGCATCAGGGTCTTTTCCAGTGGGTCAACTCTTCACAAGAGGTGGCCAAAGTACTGGAGTTTCAGCTTTAGCACCAGTCCTTCCAATGAACACCCAGGACTGATCTTTAGAATGGACTGGTTGGATCTCCTTGCAGTCCAAGGGACTCTCAAGAGTCTTCTCCAATGCGACAGTTCAAAAGCATCAATTCTTCAGCGCTCAGCTTTCTTCATAGTCCAACTCTCACATCCATACATGACTACTGGAAAAACCATAGCCTTGACTAGACAGACCTTTGTTGGCAAAGTAATGTCTCTGCTTTTCAATATACTATCTAGGTTGGTCATAACTTTTCTTCCAAGGAGTAAGCGTCTTTTAATTTCATGGCTGCAGTCACTATCTGCAGTGATTTTGGAGCCCAAAAAGATAAAGTCTGACACTGTTTCCACTGTTTCCCCATCTATTTCCCATGAAGTGATGGGGCCAGATGCAATGATCTTAGTTTTCTGAATGTTGAGCTTTAAGCTAACTTTTTCACTCTCCTCTTTCACTTTCATCAAGAGGCTTTTTAGTTCTCTTCACTTTCTGCCATAAGGGTGGTGTCATCTGCATATCTGAGGTGATATTTCATCACAACAGAAAGTTTAAAATCCAATAGAATAGATGATGGATACAGTAGCAACATATACACCTTCATGGAAACTGAAATGGTCTTGTAACATTTCAAAAGTGGGAATTTGGCTGAGTTTGAAAACGCCGTGGAGGAGTCATGGGTCTCTGTCATTGAAATAGGATGCATATCACTGTTTACCCTGTTTCAGACTGACTATTTCCTACCTTTAGATTCTTCTTAACTAGAAAACTAAAGGCTCAGTTTCTTATTTCTTTCCTGATCATCTCCTTTGCCTTCTTTCATACACCAAAGAGGATAGCCCAGGAGCATTTCAGTCCATACTTATTAACCACATGCATCCATGCACTCTTGCCTCGAATCCACCTCAGGCAAAGTTCCCTGAATAATTCCTGAGCTCACCACCATGTCCTGACAGTTACTCTGTATCACCCTAGCTCTTGCCAAGGACCTATTGGAAGACCTTCCTAGTATCAGGGCAGAGGAAGAGGCCCCATTTACCCCCAAGGTAAGCTCACCTTTCTTTATCTAAAATAGAAATATTGCTTCATTTAGTCTTTTTCAATTGCATTCAGATATGAAAATCTGGCAATGTACATTTTGGTTTTTTGTTTGTTTGTTTATATTGTTTTACTTTACAATATTGTATTGGTTTTGCCATACATCAACATGAATCTGCCACGGGTGTACACGTGTTCCCAATCCTGAACCCCCTTCCCACCTCCCTCCCCATACCATCCCTCTGGGTCATCCCAGTGCACCAGCCCCAAGCTTGCTATATCCTGCATTGAACCTGGACTGGCGATTCGTTTCTTGTATGATATTATACATGTTTTAAGGGCATTCTCCCAAATCATATCCACCCCCGCTCCCTGCCACAGAGTCCAAAAGACTGTTCTATATGTCTGTGTCTCTTTTGCTGTCTCACATACAGGGTTATCATTACCATCTTTCTAAATTCCATATATATGTGTTAGTATACTGTATTGGTGTTCTTCTTTCTGGCTTACTTCCCTCTGTATAATAGGCTCCAGTTTCATCCACCTCATTAGAAGTGATTCAAATGTATTCTTTTTAATGGCTGAGTAATACTCCATTGTGTATATGTACCACAGCTTTCTTATCCATTCATCTGCGGATGGACATCTAGGTTGCTTTATCACCCCAAAATGTGACAGAGATGCCACAAAAAAAGAAAACTACAGGCCAATATCACTGATGAACATACATACAAAAATTCTTAACAAAATTCTAGCAATCAGAATCCAGCAACACATTAAAAAATCATACATCATGACCAAGTGGGCTTTATCCCAGGGATGCAAGGATTTTTCAATATCCACAAATGAATCAATGTAATACACCACATTAACAAATTGAAAAATAAAAGCCATATGATTATCTCAATAGATGCAGAGAAAGCCCTTGACAAAATTCAACATCCATTTATGATAAAAACCCTCCAGAAAGCAGGAATAGAAGGAACATACCTCAACATAATACAAGCTATTGATGACAAACCCACAGCAAACATTATCCTCAGAGATGATGTCTTGTTTCCCCTAAAGTCAGGAACAAGACAAGGGTGCCCACTCTCACCACTACTATTCAACATAGTTTGGAAGTTTTGGCCACAGCCATCAGAGCAGAAAAAGAAATAAAAGGAATCCAAATTGGAAAAGAAGTAAAACTCTCACTATTTGCAGATGACATGATCCTCTACATAGAAAACCCTAAAGACTCCACCAGAAAATTACTAGAGTTAATCAATGAATATAGTAAAGTTGTAGGATATAAAATCAACACACACAAATCCCTTGCATTCCTATACATTAATAATGAGAAACAGAAAGAGAAATTAAGGAAACAATTCTATTCACCATTGTAACGAAAAGAATAAAATACTTAGGAATATATCTACCTAAAGAAACTAAAGACCTATATATAGAAAACTATAAAACAATGATGAAAGAAATCAAAGAGGACACTAATAGATGGAGAAATATACTATGTTCATGGATGGGAAAAATCAATATAGTGAAAATGAGTATACTACCCAAAGCAATCTATAGATTCAATGCAATCCCTATCAAGCTACCAATGGTATCTTTCACAGAACTAGAACAAATAATTTCACAATTTGTATGGAAATACAAAAAACCTCGAATAGCCAAAGCAATCTTGAGAAAGAAGAATGGAACTGGAGGAATCAACCTGCCTGACTTCAGGCTCTACTACAAAGCCACAGTCATCAAGACACTATGGTACTGGCAACAAGACAGAAATATAGATCAATGGAACAAAATAGAAAGCCCAGAGATAAACCCATGCACCTATGGACACCTTATCTTTGACAAAGGAGACAAGAATATACAATGGAGAAAAGACGACCTCTTTAACAAGTGGTGCTGGGAAAAGTGGTCAACCACTTATAAAAGAATGAAACTAGAATGCTTTCTAACACCATACACAAAAATAAACTCAAAATGGATTAAAGATCTCAACGTAAGACCAGAAACTATAAAACTCCTAGAGGAGAACATAAGCAAAACACTCTCCGACATACATCACAGCAGAATCCTCTATGACCCACCTCCCAGAATATTGGAAATAAAAGCAAAAATAAACAAATGGGACCTAATTAAACTTAAAAGCTTCTGCACAAGATAAGAAACTATAAGCAGGGTGAAAAGACAGCCTTCAGAATGGGAGAAAATAATAGCAAATGAAGCAACTGACAAATAACTAATCTCAAAAATATACAAGTAACTCCTGCAGCTCAATTCAAGAAAAATAAACAACCCAATCAAAAAATGGGCCAAAGAACTAAATAGACATTTCTCCAAAGAAGACATACAGATGGCTAACAAACACATGAAAAGATGCTCAACATCACTCATTATCAGAGAAATGAAAATCAAATCCACAATGAGGTACCATTTCACGCCAGTCAGAATGGCTGCTATCCAAAAGTCTACAAGCAATAAATGCTGAAGAGGGTGTGGAGAAAAGGGAAGCCTCTTACACTGTTGGTGGGAATGCAAACTAGTACAGCCACTATGGAGAACAGTGTGGAGATACCTTAAAAAACTGGAAATAGAACTGCCATATGACCCAGCAATCCCACTGCTGGGCATACACACCGAGGAAACCAGAATTGGCAATGTACATTTTGGATAATTATGATTTCTTTAGTTGGGGGAAATATTGAGTGAAAGTCTACTATCAACTGACACTTAATTGAAGGAGGCATTTTAAAATGACAGCATCAGTTATAAACTAGGGCAGTGAGCTTTTTCCTCAGCAGAAAAATTTCCTTCCTGAAAAAACAACTTTGTATTGGCCAGTCAAAATGGAACTGAGAGATCTCCTATGAACCGCTGGAGCCTTTGGCATAATGTCCTCTGTGTTTTCTTTGGGGGCATTGACTCAATCACTCTTTCCCAACTGTTTCCTAAATTCGCCAAGAGAACAAAAAAGCTGTGCCACCCCAGTGTCTCACCACACATGATGATTTCCTGTAGACGCTTCCTGCTGACTTGGGGGGGGGGTTGGGAGACAGGACTGGGTATTGTGGAGGGACCTGTTAAATCCTTCCAGTGATATTCTTTACAAAGCACACAGTGTGAACTGTCCCTCTTGTTGTCAAGCACATGGTGGCCCTCCAGGCTCCTCCCAGCCTCTCCTCCAAACCTAAGATCTAATGGAAGACACAGCTTAGCAGCCTCAGAGGCTTGTAAGAAATGGTATCTGTTCCCTAGGAAGCTGTGCTCAGGGCATCCTCCACTGGCCTGCATGTATTATTACCATACTCTTATCTCTATCTTTGTGGTCTCATGCAATAGCAGCCGCCCCATTGTTTTTGCTGCTTTTGCTGAAATGTCAACAAGTAAGTTGGTGATGTGATGGAGAAACATGAGTGCTTGTCTACCTTATCTTCTCATCCTTATCCCTTCACATTAACCTTTTCTTTTCCAGGTCATATTCAGCCCAAATGGCTTCTCCTACTCCTTCTCTTGGAGAGACTTTTCTATACAGTTAGAGGGAAAGGAACAATCAAATTGTGGGTGTCCAGAGCCACCCAGGGCAGAACACCCATGTGGGAAGCCTCAAGGAAGAACCATGCTTTGTTAAGTAGGGAACAATATAGGATCCCAGTCTGACTAAGAGTTGCCCAAACCCTTGGGGTTCCCTCAGCCACTGTGAAGCCCTGGGAAGGGCCAGGGTCACCTCGTAGCTTGGCTTCTCAACTTGAAACTCGAGATTCTATAGATTCTTTTGTATGTATGTCAAATTCAAACAGAACAAGCACCTGAAGGCAGTTCCATGCAATACTCACTTTGAATGAGTGCAGCAGGAGACCCGAGTTTGAGCCCTGGATCGGAAAGATCCCCTAGAGAAGGGAATGGCAACCCACTCCACTATTCTTGCTTGTAGAACTCCATGGACAGAGGAGCCTGGCAGGTTGCAGTCCATGGAGTCACAAAGGGTCAGACACACGTGAGCTACTAACACTTTAACTTTTTCTTTCAGGATTCAAATTACTTATGTTCCTTTTATTTACTTTCCAATTTTGTCATGAAATAACATAAATATAACTGGTTTTAATACATTTTATAATGAAGTGTCTTCTGCAAACTTTTCATGTTAGAATATACTGAAAAGATAAAACGTACTATTTTGTTACCACTGCATGATTTGTTTAAAGTGAAAAGTACAGGCAGGTTTGGTTGAGATGTTAGAAAGAAAAATGATTATTACAGAGAAAAGGGGGCACACCAGGTCTCTGTCTATTTCTATTGTGTGGGTCTCAGAATGGGTCACTGTGACTGTGGCAGTGAGTGGAGTGGCAGGGTCACCATTCTCACCTGGGCCATCAGACTTCCTGCTCCTTGTAGTCCCAGGTGAGAAGAACTTGGCCATTTCATCTAGGAGTCTCAGAGCCTCCCCTGTCCACTGTCCAGGGACCAGTCACTTAAAGGCTGCCTGGCCAAATGCCCAGGTAAATAGCTCCTGTAGGACATTTATAAACACTCTCTGCTAACAGACAGCACCATCAGCAAAGAGCTGCCAACAGATCCCAGTGCCCTGGGGACCTGACCCCTGGGGATGTCAGGTCCCAAGCTTACCTCCTACAACTAACATACCTCCTCCAGGGAGCCCTTCTCCCACTGTCTCTGCACCTCCCCAGTGATTACAGCACCTGTATTTGTGTTGTAAGTTCTGATTTAAAAGCTATGAGGGTCATGACATGGATGCCTCAGTCTGAAACTCAAAGGGGATAGAGTTTAAACAGTGTCAGGAGGCTCCGTCTGGAAGAATAAGATGAGACTCACTGGTCATATCCCAAGAAGACACCTAATTCAGTACAAATTTAGTTTCCCTGTGGCCAGACATTCTGGAATGAGAAATCAGGTGAGCCTTAGGAAGCATCACTACGAACAAAGTCAATGGAGGTGATCGAATTCCAGTTGAGCTACTTCAAATTCTAAAAGATGTTGAGCATCTTTTCATGTGTTTGTTAGCCATCTGTAAGTCTTCTTTGGAGAAATGTCTGTTTAGTTCTTTGGCCCATTTTTAGATTGGGTCGTTTATTTTTCTGGAATTGAGCTGCAGGAGTTGCTTGTTTAGTTGTTCGTCAGTTGCTTCATTTGCTATTATTTTCTCCCATTCTGAAGGCTTATAGTTTATAGTTTCCTTTGCTTGTAGTTTCTTTTGTGGTGCAGAAGCTTTTAATTTTAATTAGGTCCCATTTGTTTATTTTTGCTTTTATTTCCAATATTCTGGGAGGTGGGTCATAGAGGATCCTGCTGTGATGTATGTCAGAGAGTGTTTTGCTTATGTTCTCCTCTAGGAGTTTTATAGTTTCTGGTCTTACATTTAGGTCTTTAATCCATTTTGAGTTTATTTTTGTGTGTGGTGTTAGAAAGTGTTCTAGTTTCATTCTTTTACAAGTGGTTGACCAGTTTTCCCAGCACCACTTGTTAAAAAGATTGTCTTTTCTCCATTGTATATTCTTGCCTCTTTCATCAAAGATAAGGTGTCCACAGGTGCGTGGGTTTATCTCTGGGCTTTCTATTTTGTTCCATTGATCTATATTTCTGTCTTGGTGCCAGTACCATACTGTCTTGATGACTGTGGCTTTGTAGTAGAGCTTGAAGTCAGGCAGGTTGATTCCTCCAGTTCCATTCTTCTTTCTCAAGATTGCTTTGGCTATTCAAGGATTTTTGTATTTCCATACAAATTGTGAAATTGTTCTAGCTCTGTGAAAAATACCATTGGTAGCTTGATAGGGATTGCATTGAATCTATAGATTGCTTTGGGTAGTATACTCATTTTTACTGTATTGATTCTTCCGATCCATGAACATGGTATATTTCTCCATCTGTTAGTGTCCTCTTTGATTTCTTTCACCAGTATTTATAGTTTTCTATATATAGGTCTTTTGTTTCTTTAGGTAGATATATTTCTAAGTATTTTATTCTTTTCATTGTAATGGTGAATGGAATTGTTTCCTTAATTTCTCTTATTATTTTCTCATTATTAGTGTATAGGAATGCAACTGATTTCTGTGTGTTTATTTTATATCCTACAACTTTACTATATTCATTGATTAGCTCTCGTAATTTTCTGGTGGATCACTCATTATCAGAGAAATACAAATCAAAACCACAATGAGGTACCATTTCACTCCAGTCAGAATGGTTGCTATCCAAAAGTCTACAAGCAATAAATGCTGGAAAGGATATGGAGAAAAGGGAACCCTCTTACACTGTTGGTGGGAATGCAAACTAGTATCGCCACTATGGAGAACAGTGTGGAGATGCCTTAAAAAAACTGAAAGTAGAACTGCCATACAACCCAGCAATCCCACTGCTGGGCATACACACTGAAGAAACCAGAGTTGAAAGAGACACGTGTACCCCAATGTTCATTGCAGCACTGTTTATGATAACTAGGACATGGATGCAACCTAGATGTCCATCAGCAGATGAATGGATAAGAAAGCTGTGGTACATATACACAATGGAGTATTACTCAGCCATTAAAAAGAATACATTTGAATCAGTTCTAATGAGGTGGATGAAACTGGAGCCTATTATACAGAGCGAAGTAAGCCAGAAAGAAGAACACCAATACAGTATACTAACACATATATATGGAATTTAGAAAGATGGTAACGATAACCCTGTATGGGAAACAGCAAAAAAGACACAGATGTATAGAACAGTCTTTTGGACTCTGTGGGAGAGGGCGAGGGTGGGATGATTTGGGAGAATGGCATTGAAACATGTATAATATCATATGTGAAATGAATCACCAGTCCAGATTCGATGCGTGATAGAGGATGCTCGGGGCTGGTGAACTGGAATGACCCAGAGGGATCGTATGGGTAAGGAGGTGGGAGGGGGGTTCAGGATGGGGAACATGTGTACATCCATGGCGGATTCATGTTGATGTATGGCAAAACCAACACAATATTGTTAAGTAAAAAAATAAATAAATAAAAATAAAAGCTTTGCAGAGTGCTGAGCACAGTAAATGAAAAAAATAATAAATAAAAGCATTATTTGTAATAGAAAAAATTAAAAAAATAAAAACTATATAAATGAAGCCTCATAAAAAAATTTGCCCAAGGGAAAAAAAATAAATAAATAAAAGATGATGCTGTTAAAGTGCTACACTCAATATGCTAGCAAATTTGGAAAATTCAGCAGTGGTCACAGGACTGGAAAAGGTCAGTTTTCATTCCAATCCCAAAGAAAGGCAATGCCAAAGAATGCTCAAACTACCACACAATTGCACTCATCTCACACACTAGCAAAGTAATACTCAAAATTCTCCAAGCCAGGCTTCAACAGTATGTGAACCGTGAACTTCCAGATGTTCAAGCTGGATTTAGAAAAGGCAGGGAACCAGAGATCAAATTGCCAACATCCACTGCATAATCAAAAAAGTGAGCGAGTTTGAGAAAAACATCTACTTCTGCTTTATTGAATACACCAAAGCCTTTTACTCTGTGGATCACAAAAAACTGAGGAAAATTCTCCAAGAGATGGGAATACCAGATCACCTGATGTGCCTCCTCGGAAATCTGTATGCAGGTCAAGAAGCAACAGTTAGAACTGGACATGGAACAACAGACTGGTTCCAAATTGGGAAAGGAGTACGTCAAGGCTGTACATTGTCATCATGCTTATTTAACTTATATGCAGAGTACATCATGAGAAACACTGGACTGGATGAAGCACAAGCTGAAATCAAGATTACTGGGAGAAATAAATAACTTCAGATATGCAGATGACATCACCCTTATGGCAGAAAGTGAAGAAGAAATAAAGAGCCGCTTGATTACAGTGAAAGAGAAGAGTGAAAAAGTTGGCTTAAAGCTCAACATTCAGAAAACTAAGATCATGGCATTTGGTCCCATCACTTCATGGAAAATAGATAGGGAAACAATGGAAATAGTGAGAGACTATTTTGGGGGGCTCCAAAGTCACTGCAGATGGTGACTGCAGCCATGAAATTAAAAGACGCTTGCTCCTTGGAAGAAAAGCTATGACCAACCTAGACAGCACAATAAAAAGCAGAGACATTACTTTTCCAGCAAAGGTCCATCTAGTCAAAGC
Source organism: Bison bison bison (assembly GCF_000754665.1). Lineage (NCBI taxonomy): Eukaryota > Metazoa > Chordata > Mammalia > Artiodactyla > Bovidae > Bison > Bison bison. The sequence goes on from NW_011495031.1 coordinate 1,598,997, forward strand.
TATGGTTTTTCCAGTAGTCATGTATGGGTGTGAGAGCTGGACCATCAAGAAAGCTGAGCGCTGAAGAATTGATGCTTTTGAACTGTGGTGTTTGGAGAAGACTCTTGAGAGTCCCTCAGACAGCAAGGAGATCCAACCAGTCCATCCTAAAGGAAATCAGCCCTGATCATTCATTGGAAGGACTAATGCTGAAGCTGAAGCTCCAATACTTTGGTCACATGATGCAAAGAACTGACTCTTTGGAAAAGACCCTGATGCTGGGAAAGATTGAAGGTAGGAAGAGAACGGGACAACAGATGATGAGATGGTTGGATGGCATCACTGACTCAATGGACATGAGTTTGAGTAAGCTCTGGGAGTTGGTGGTGGACAGAGAAGCCTGTCATGCTGTGGTCCATGGGGTCACAAAGAGTTGGACACAACTGAGTGACTGAACTGAACTGAATGCATGGATTTAATATTAATTATAAATATATGATCTATATTTAATATGGAAGGTTTTATATTAAACCATATTTATCTACTTCTAAAATATTTTTAATAAATTGACATTGTAAATCAACTATACTTCAATAGAAGAGAAGAGGAAAGACATGTATAGAAAAGCATCTTAAACAGAGATAGAACGTAACGAATGACAGCCACTCTAGTGACCACCATCAAGATCACTTCCTGTCTCATATGACACTCTTTTAGTCTTAGCAAAATAGCTGCAAACAGTACTCAGCATCTGTACTTGTGTCAGTGTCTTTCTAAGGATCATTTTGTTTATAGTCTCTTCATCCCATTATTCCTAGAAAAGTATTATCCTAGACCTTTCATGATGACTTGGATGTCCAGGGCCTTTGCCATCTAAGTAAGTTGGCTGCTATAAAATCCGTGACTCATCATTTCTATCATTCTCTGTCTTGACTATGTTGCTCTGGCACAGAGTATATCTCTTAAAAAAGAAAAAGTTGTTAAAATTCTAAATTTTGTTCTCCTTTATGTCTTTTTCTCTCTTATTCTAGATGCCCAAAAGATTTTTCTTTTTCTTTAAAGCCCAGTATCTTTACTACAATATCTCTTACTCATAGTCATTCCAAGGGAATTCTCAGTGTTCTCTTTTAAAAGCAATATCAAAGCTTTTTATTTCCAGGAAAAAATAAATCATAATGTTTCATATTTGCTTTGTATCTTTGCTTTGATTTTTCTCTTTCAAGCATCATTTACATATCAGATATCTCATGATTATTTTTCACTTATGTCAAATATTTTACAATCTTTTCCTTAATTTCTTTCTTAAGAGTTGCTTCAAAAGTTTTCAAGAGTTTCCCCCTTCTCACCTACTGATTCTTAGAAGTCATTATTTGTCATCATATTTCTCTATCTCTAATTTTATTTATGAAGTGATTGCTCAGTTTTTTTTTTTTTATCCTCTTTTACTGAGTTCTGTCCCTTCATTTTTGAGTTTTTCTAATTTGATTTAAGATTTGCTTTCATATTTTGTATTACTTTCTTAATGACTTTGACCTCGTTCTTGAAAATGCACCTTTATATAGTTGGTAAAATATTCTTCATGTTTTGCAGTGGCATCACTCTATGCTTGCTCTTTTCCCCCACTGTAGTAAGTAGCTTTGTTTTAATATTGGTATGTCAATAGTTTTCAGTTAGTCTTTTATATGACATTTGTGATCTTGAAATTATAGTCAGCAGCATGATCCCAGAAAAGCTTTTTCAACTTAACAAAGCCTCTCTTTGATATTTCTGGAATATGCTCACAAATATGGCACCGCATTTCCTGATACTTCCTGGATCTTTTCTCTCCCACTCTCTCCTATTGGTCCTCCTTCCCATTATCTCTATTGCACTTGACCTTCTCTAGTCTGATTATTCTTCCACATTGTGAGACTTGTCTTGAAAGAAAACAACCACCACCATGCTCCCAAATCTACAGTGAGACATGTTTTTTAAATGGTTGTGTATTTTCAGGATTATCTGAATGATAGAATCATTTTCCATTACATATTTTAAAACATTTCCTTTTGGAACTATTTAACTTATCTGTATCAGCATTTTATTCTTAAAATTAGTAATTAGCTTCTTCGGTTTATTTCAGTCATTGCATTTCTTTGTTGTTTTTTTTTTTTTTTTGTATTTATATTAAAGTAATTTGATTTTAGAGGTATCATTTTTCAGTATATTTATATTTAGATGGATCCATTTTCAGAACAACGTGGTTTTGGCTATGATGCTTATTTTTCAGTTAGTAAACAGCCTTTATTTCTAGTTTTTACCTCCCAGATGTGTGCATGCAGGTTCATTTCTCACTAGGCCACAGTTCTACCTGCAAATAGCTTTTGCTATTTACTGGCATGTACAGCAGGCTTGCCATGGTGACTACTGTATGTCACAGGATCCCTGAGGAGGGTCCTTAAATACCCCATGTTATATTTAAAGCACTGTTTTAAAAATAACTTCTCAAAAGAATCTTTTTCTAATTTTTTTTTGCTGAATTTTAAAATGTTTCAAGTCCACACATAAAAACATGCCAGCCATTATGTGAATCTTATCAATTTGGAAACATATACATATACAAACTAAGGATTGTTTTGCCTGAAAGCAAAATGTTTTTGTCCCCTACAAATGGGGTCACATTTCAGGATTCTAGAAATGCACTTTAGGCTTCCTGTACCCAAGGGACAGTCTGCTGCCCACTAGCATGGACTGTCATTGACACAAGTCATTGAACTGTATTCAAGGACACATCTGAAACATACTCCTGTGGCACCTCTCTTTAACAAAAGGAAAAAGTCTTTGATGCCTGTAGCTCTGGACAGGCTACTAATCCCTGAATGGTAAAGACTAGCTCAATGCATGGATGATGTGGTATATACCTGTGGCCTCAAATGTGTAGGCACAGCAGGCAGTTAGCAGCATGCAGCTGAGGAGTTGGCCTGGCTGTCAGGTGTACATGTGCATGGTGGTGTCAGTCAGTCCAGGGTGCCCAAGTGATGATGGCAGCAGAGGCAGCAGCAGTTACAGCCTTAGGCAGAGGAGGGTGCCTCTGCTGTTGCGCTAGGACTCATGGCAGCAGGCTGGGCTGGTCTGTTTGTACCTGGAGCCTGTCCCTACAACATCTGCACAAATTCAGAGGTCTAGCCTAAATGTTAGGATGTAAACCACAGAACTCATGCAGCAAACTTGATCAGCAAATTCCTGCAAAAATAACTGGATGTATGGACATTTCAGTAAGTCATATCTCAGGGAGAATTGAAAAGCAATAGAATTCTTCAAAGAATTTAGTATTCTGGCTTGAAAGCATGATGCATGTGGGTATTACAAAATGAATACCCACAAACTTAGAATGGCAAATTAAATTTAAAGATCACTACAGTCCGCAGAGGAACCAGAGATCAAATTGCCAATATCCGCTGGATCATCAAAAAAGCAAGCGAGTTCCAGAAAAACATCTATTTCTCATTTATTGACTATGCCAAAGCCTTTGACTGTGTGGATCACAATAAACTGTGGGAAATTCTAAAAGAGATGGGAATACCAGACCACCTGACCTGCCTCTTGAGAAATCTGTATGCAGGTCAGGAAGCAACAGTTAGAACTGGACATGGAACAACAGGCTGGTTCCAAATAGGAAAAGGAATACGTCAAGGCTGTATATTGTCACCCTGCTTATTTAACTTCTATGCAGAGTACATCATGAGAAACGCTGGACTGGAAGAAACACAAGCTGGAATCAAGATTGCCGGGAGAAATATCAATAACCATATTTATGCAGATGACACCACCCTTATGGCAGAAAGTGAAGAGGAACTAAAAAGCTTCTTGATGAAAGTGAAAAAGGAGAGTGAAAAAGTTGACTTAAAGCTTAACATTCAGAAAACGAAGATCATGGCATCTGGTCCCATCACTTCATGGGAAATAGATGGGAAACAGTGGAAACAGTGTCAGACTTTATTTTTTGGGGCTCCAAAATCACTGCAGATGGTGACTGCAGCCATGAAATTAAAAGACGCTTACTCCTTGGAAGGAAAGTTATGACCAACCTAGATAGCATGTTCAAAAGCAGAGACATTACTTTGCCAACAAAGGTCCGTCTAGTCAAGGCTGTGGTTTTTCCTGTGGTCATGTATGGATGTGAGAGTTGGACTGTGAAGAAGGCTGGGCGCCGAAGAATTGATGCTTTTGAACTGTGGTGTTGGAGAAGACTCTTGAGAGTCCCTTGGACTGCAAGGAGATCCAACCTGTCCATTCTGAAGGAGATCAGCCCTGGGATTTCTTTGGAAAGAATGATGCTAAAGCTGAAACTCCAGTACTTTGGCCACCTCATGCGAAGAGTTGACTTATTGGAAAAGACTCTGATGCTGGGAGGGATTGGGGGCAGGAGGAGAAGGGGACGACAGAGGATGAGATGGCTGGATGGCATCACTGACTCGATGGGCGTGAGTCTGAGCGAACTCTGGGAGTTGGTGATGGACAGGGAGGCCTGGCGTCCTGAGATTCATGGGGTTGCAAGGAGTCAGACACGACTGAGCGACTGATCTGATCTGATCTGCTCTGATCTAGGTTGGTCATAACTTTCCTTCCAAGGAGTAAGCGTCTTTTCATTTCATGGCTGCAGTCACCATCTGCAGTGATTTTGGAGCCCAAAAAATAAAGTCTGACACTGTTTCCACTGTTTCCCATCTATTTCCCATGAAGTGATGGGACCGGATGCCATGATCTTCCTTTTCTGAATGTTGAGCTTTAAGCCAACTTTTTAACTCTCCTCTTTCACTTTCATCAAGAGAGTTTTAGTTCCTCTTCACTTTCTGCCATAAAGGTGGTGTCATCTGCATATCTGAGGTTATTGATATTTCTCCCAGCAATCTTGATTCCAGCTTGTGCTTCTTCCAGTCCAGCATTTCTCATGATGTACTCTGCATATAAGTTAAATAAACAGGGTCACAATATACAGCCTTGACGTATTCCTTTTCCTATTTGGAACCAGTCTGTTGTTCCATGTCCAGTTCTAACTGTTGCTTCCTGACCT
>NW_011495031.1:1604125-1629021 GCF_000754665.1 Bison bison bison
AGTGATGGGACCGGATGCCATGATCTTCCTTTTCTGAATGTTGAGCTTTAAGCCAACTTTTTCACTCTCCTCTTTCACTTTCATCAAGAGAGTTTTAGTTCCTCTTCACTTTCTGCCATAAAGGTGGTGTCATCTGCATATCTGAGGTTATTGATATTTCTCCCAGCAATCTTGATTCCAGCTTGTGCTTCTTCCAGTCCAGCATTTCTCATGATGTACTCTGCATATAAGTTAAATAAACAGGGTCACAATATACAGCCTTGACGTATTCCTTTTCCTATTTGGAACCAGTCTGTTGTTCCATGTCCAGTTCTAACTGTTGCTTCCTGACCTGCATATAGGTTTCTCAAGAGGCAGGTCAGATGGTATGGTATTCCCATCTCTTTCAGAAATTTCCACAGTTTCTTGTGATCCACACAGTCAAAGGCTTTGGCATAGTCAATAAAGCAGAATTATATGTTTTTCTGGAACTCTCTTGCTTTTTCGAAGATCCAGCAGATGTTGGCAATTTGATCTCTGGTTCCTCTGACTTTTCTAAAACCAGCTTGAACATCTGGAAGTTCATGGTTCACGTATTGCTGAAGCCTGGCTTGGAGAATTTTGAGCATTACTTTATTACTCATCCATAAAAAGGAACGCATTTGAGTCAGTGATGAGGTGGATGAACCTAGAACCTATTATACAGAATGAAGTGAATCAGAAAGAGAAAGATAAATATTGTATTCTAACACATATATATGGAATCTAGAAGAATGGTACTGAGGAACTTATGTACAGGTCTGCAATGGAGAAAGAGACATAGAGACAGACATATGGACATGGGTAGACGGGAGGAGAGGGTGAGATGTATGGAAAGAGTAACATGGAAACTTACTTTACAATATGTAAAATAGATAGCCAACGGGAATTTGCTGTGTGTCTCAGGAAACTCAAACAGGGGCTCTGTATCCACCTAGAGGGGTTGGGATGGGGAGGGAGATGGGAGGGAGGTTCAAAAGGGCGGGGATATATGTATACCTATGGCTGACTCATGTTGAGATTTGAAAGAAAACAACAATTCTGTAAAGCAATTATCCCTCAATAAAAAAATAAATTAAAAAGAAAAAAGTTCTAATTTCCATGTTATTTGAATTTCTGGAGGAAGGAAGTTGGGACTATAAAATATATAAGGGCTAAATGGTTGAAAACATCACTAATTTGTGAAAAACAGATCCAACAACAGCACAAAAATGTCACTGAAGGAATTGCTCACCCACACACAATAAGTCCGTAAAATGCAGGATCTCTTTGCTGCCACACAAGTGAGAAGGTCTTAGGTCTTCCATCACCCTCTGAGATGGGTTTCCGAGTCACTCCTGAAGACCTAGTTTCGGAAAAGAAAGCAGTGCTCTGGTGCATCAACAATTCACTGAGGGTGAGATGAGCCATTTCTGATTATGGAACCACTCAGCCTTCCTGTTCTTCCCCACTCTCTGCACAGGGACTCCTCCTCCACCAGCTGTCCCTCCAGCCCCCAGCATGAATCCACAGCTGGAGATGTGGGAAGATGAGAGAGTCCTTAGGCCCAAAGGCTGTCCTGGAATGGCTACCTCTGTGCATCTTTTGTCTAGGAAAGAGGACAGTTCACTCAGCTGCCTCCTCTCCCTGTCAGAGCCCTTTCCAAGTACTCTTCACATTTGCTGCCCTCAGCACCATTCAGAGGTGGGAATAGGAGGTGGGTGGGTTCACAGCTGTACCTTCCCAGAACTCTGAGAGCTTCTAAAGACCCAGAAGCTCAGAAGATGCTAGCATTTTGACTTCTCACCATTTGGGGATTGGAGGTAGCAGACCAAACTTCCAAAACCACAGAAATCATTGTGTGTCCCTGGATTATCTCTTCTTTCATTCAACAAAGAGATCTGGGGCAGGCATATAGACCTTTCTTCCCACTGCTGTGTGCTTTGAGCAAGTAACCATCTCTCTGAGACTCAGTTTCCTCATCTTTAAAATGGGGACGACAATAATATTGCTTTGATAGCTTTTTCAGGTTTTGATGAGAAAACACACAAGGCCCTCAATAAAGAGGCCTGTTATTATTGATGCACCCCTCTACCCCACCCACCATACCCCCTCAGCCCTAAAGAGACCCCTGTGTGGTCTACCCAGAAGTCCAGCCCTGTTGGTTATTTTGAGATGCAGCCAGGAAAATGGCCAAGGGAACCAGCAAGATAAAATCTCTGTGACCTTGGAAGAGTCACTGATCTTCCCTGAACCTGTTTTCCCATTGCTAGAGGATAGAAGCTGTACTGTAAAGACAGAAACATCAATGCCTGGTGTATTTATGGAGCACTGATTGTATGCTCCACACTTCTGCTTCCCAAGAACCCTCAGAGCTACCATTGTCATCAACAGCCCCATTGTACAGAAGGCCAGGCTCAGGGAGGTGGGGTGACAGGTCCACAATCACACAGCTAGGAGTAGTGGTTCTGGGCTTGAACCTTGGCTCCCATGTCTTTGGAGCTTGGTCCCCTTGGTGTGCTGGCCTAGCTTTGGAGGGGCTTCCACTCCCCCTCCACCCCTAACCATCTCCTTTTCAGCTTCCACTGGAAGACGGTCCCCTGGAGGAGCGGCTCAGCACAACAGGCAGTGGTAGAGCTGGTGTTATCTCCACCTAGTCAGAAAATGAGCTGAAAAAACACAAGAGAGTTGATTTGGGAAGGGAGAGTGTTTGGGAGCCTTTTCTGGCTCTCTGGATCTACAGCTCAACTGCTGCAGAAGCAAGATTCAGATCCTTAAGCAATCTGAGCACCTACTCTTTGCCTGGCACTGAGTGAGGCCCAGAGGGTGGGGAGAAGTGGGACTCATCCCCGCCCTCTAAGGGTTCACCCTCAAGCTTGTGTTTGATAGAAGGCTAACTATGCTCCATAAATCTCATTACAGTGGAGCTGGGTACTCTTATTATACCCAAGTGACATATCTGGAAAATGAGGTCCAGAGAAAGAAAGCAACTTGTCCGAGGTCACATAGCCAGTTAGTGTTGGATCTGGGAATTAGAATTCTTTTCTTTAAATCAGATGATTTATTATTAGATATTGACCTTTTAAAGACAAATAATGCATTTTCCTCCAAGTGTAGTTTGCTATTTATTAATGTAGCTTCTGTTATTGTTGTTTTTTTCACCAGTATTTGCCTAGTGTTGATCTTCCCAACATCTTAATTGAAAACATTTATATGTGCTTACATTTAGGGATGCCTTATATAGCTTATCAAATCTGGATAAAAATTTTCAACTCTCATGTTAAGTCCATTTAAATTTAGTATGAGTGTTGATATATTTTTTTATTTTTACTTTTGCCATTTGCTCTGATAGTTTTATGATTCTTCTACTTTGGAATATACTCACTATAATTATTATTTTGTAACCTTTACTGCTGTGTTATTATGGAATTCATAGACTCTACTATTTTAAAGTTACTCGTAAAATTTTAACAAGCAAAATTAACTTAAAATGCAAAGTAATCAATATGCTTCCTTCACTCCGCATAAAAGAAAACACTTCAAATCTGATTGCCATACTTCCAATCCTGTGTGTTTCTTTTATTTTGTAGTTTGCTTCCAACTTTTTTAACCTTCAATTTGGAAAATATCATTATTTTATTTGGTGACTATTTCATTTCTCTTTACCAATATTTGCTGAACATTCTGACAATGAAAGCTTTCATTCTCAGATCATTCTCCCTTTAACTACCTCAGTTTGTCTTGAAAAATCATCTTTATTTTCACTGTTATTTGAATAAAAGCTTACGTCTATAATTATACACAAGAGTTCCTTTAAATCTTAGCATAGTAAGGTGTTTTTTAGTTTATTTTGTTTCTACTTTTGCTGATTATTCTTCTGCAGTATTATAGTATGTCTTTCTCATCTTTTTTCTTTTGTTTTTCTTGAGGTGAACTTTAATATACCTCTATGTGGATTTTTCATTTAATCACACATCATGGTTTTCATCCTGTTTCCTAAAACTGGGAATTCTTATATTTTATCAAATCTATAGACATGCTCCGGAGAAGGCAATGGCACCCCACTCCAGTACTCTTGCCTGGAAAATCCCATGGATGGAGGAGCCTGGTAGGCTGTGGTCCATGGGGTCGCTAAGGGTCAGACACGACTGAACGACTTTACTTTCACTTTTCACTTTCATGCATTGGAGAAGGAAATGGCAACCCACTCCAGTGTTCTTGCCTGGAGAATCCCAGGGACGGGGGAGCCTGGTGGGCTGCCGTCTATGAGATCACACAGAGTCGGACACAACTGAAGTGACTTAGCAGCAGCAGCATAGACATGCTCAGCTGTATTACTTCAGATGTTTTCTGTCTTCCATTGTTTTTATTTTCTTCTTGGAATAAACTGAGACAATTTTCAGACATTCTCATTTTGTTCTTCTTAATATTTAACCTCTTATTTGAGTATTACATATCTTTGAATACCTGAGTTTTAAAAATATGCCAGATCTAACTTCTATTTCTATGTTTCTTTTTTATCTATTTCTTGTATTCTAGAATAGCCCATTAAGTGAGTTTTTAATTTTACTTTTTGTGTTTTTTCATTCCTAGTAGTTCCATGATCCTTGACCATGTTTTTAGTTCTACATTTACTTTTTTACATATTTTAAGACAGTTATGATTCTGACAGCTTTAGAGTTTCAAGCCCCCAGATATCTAAATTGGTGGGGAAATATAGGTGAATTTCTAATTATCTGAAAATTCACAGGTCTATCCTCTCCAGTTATCTGGATCTTACATTTAGTTGTTTCTAATTCTCCTCTCTTTCCTTTTATTACTGTTGTGTTATAAACTAGCATGAAATTTTAAATGTACATTTTGTGTGTTTGATTGCTCATATTTGGATATATTTATGTAGAAAGGAAAAACAAACAAGTTATTTGCTCTTGACATCATAAGCAGACTAAATTAACCAGAACCCTTAATCAACTTAGTCATGTGTCAGTTCTTATTTTAGATGAGCATATCATTGACCTAAATTGGGATCAGGATCCTCTTATTAGGGAAGAAGGGGGAATAGAGGAAGGGTAAGCAATCTGTATAATCTCCATCACCTCATGATTGACTCCTCATTCTCTGTATGCATGAGATTTCCTAAAAAATGCAGTATGCATTTTTGCAAACAATATCCTCAATAAAAGTGGGTTAAATCATGGAAAATTACAATCTAACAGGTGGATAAAGAGAGTTCATAAAGAAATAGAATTCACTGTGTGTGAGTGTGTGTGTGTGTGTGTGTGTGTATATATATATATATTTTTTTTTTTTTAAGCCACAAGATTGATGTGCTCTGCATGTGTAGGAGACTCCCTCCTGTATCCAAGGTTCATGAAGAGATGAGTGATAGACAGTGCTGCTATGGGGTGGTCCTGGCTGTGATGTTAAATGGGTGTCTATGTTCCAGGCTCCTGCTGCAATCCAGGACCTTTTGCTGCCGCCAAATACTTACTCTAAATATCCCCAGGTAATTGTTGCCCTTGGGCAGAGAGGTGTGATTTGGGCTTTGTGATATTAAATTTTTCAAAATACCCTGTCTGCAATTATGTATGACTGCTGAGATTTTCATAACATGTTTGAAATATTATTATTTTTTTACTTTTAATTGAAACATTACATATATACTGAAAAACCTTTCATATTGTGCTTGTATATATAACACAATGAATTTTAGCAAACTGTATATCATTCTCTAGATTAAAAAACAAAGACAAAGTATTAAAAACTTCAGTGGAACTCAGCACCCAAAAAGTCATCTAGGCTTCTTTTCCATCATGACCCTCTCTCCAAGGGTCACTACTGTCAACCACTTGCAAATAAAGGAAATCACAATTCCTCTTGTGTCTGGCTTCATTCAATCTATATTTTGTAAGATTCACTCATGGAACTGTGTATCTTTGAGGATCATTCTTTTTCATGAAGATAAAGCATACAGTTGTTGGAATATATGGGAATGTGTTGACATGTTCTACTGTTATGATGTTTTCAGTAGAGTACAACTATGGACAATTAAGAACAATGCTGCTATGTGCATTCCTGTAAATGTCTTCTGGAGAGCACATGCAGGCATTTTTGTCAAGTATTTCTCTACCAGAAGAATCACTGGGACATGGGGGATGTCTCTATTTGCCTTTAGTGGATATGACCAAGTGTTTCACATATAGAGTGTGCACTTGATGGTCACACCCTATATGGAAGAGTTTGGTTGCTGCCTGACATCACCCACAATTGGTTCAGTTCAGTTCAGTAGTTCAGCTGTGACACTTTGCGACCCCATGGATTGCAGCACGCCATACCTCCCTGTCCATCACCAACTTCCAGAGTTTACTCAAACTCATGTCCATTGAATCAGTGGTGCCATCCAACCATCTCATCCTCTGTCATCCCCTTCTCTTATGGCCTTCAATCTTGCCCAGCATCAGGGTCTTTTCAAATGAGTCAGTTCTTCTCATCAGGTGGCCAAAGTATTGGAATTTCAGCTTCAACATCAGTCTTTCCAATGAATATTCAGAATTGATTTACTTTAGGATGGGCTGGTTGGATCACCTTGCTGTCGAAGGGACTCTCATGAGTCTTCTCCAACACCACAGTTGGAACATCAATTCTTCGGAGCTCAGCTTTCTTTATAGTCCAATTCTCACATCCATACTTGACTGCTGGAAAAACCATAGCCTTGACTAGATAGACCTTTGTTGGTAAATTAATGTCTCTGCTTTTTAATATGCTGTCTTGGTTGGTAATAACTTTTCTTCCAAGGAAGTAAGTGTCTTTTAATTACACGGCTGCAGTCACCATCAGTGATTTTGAAGCCCCCCCAAAAAAAATCTGCCACTGTCTCCACTGTGCCTCATCTATTTGCCACGAAGTGATGGGACTGGATGTCATGATCTTAGTTTTCTGAATGTTGAGCTTTAAGCCAACTTTTTCACCCTCCTCTTTCAATTTCATCAAGAGGCTCTTTAGTTCTTCTTTATTATCTGCCGTAAAGGTGGTGTCATCTGCATTTCTGAGGTTATTGATATTTCTCCCAGCAATCTTGGTTCCAGCTTGTGCTTCATCCAGTCCAGCATTTCTCATGATGTACTCTGCATATAAGTTAAATAAGCAGGGTGACAATATACAGCCTTTTCCTATTTGGAACCAGTCTGTTGTTCCATGTCCAGGTCTAACTGTTTCTTCCTGATCTGCATACAGATTTTTCAAGAAGCAGGTCAGGTGGTCTGGTATTCTTATCTTTTTCAGAATTTTCCACAGTTTGTGGTGATCCACACCGTCAAAGGCTTTGGCATAGTCAATAAAGCAGAATTAGATGTATTTTGGAACTCTCTCACTTTTTTGATGATCCAACAGATGTTAGAAATTTGATCTCCGGCTTTTCTGCCTTTTCTAAAACTAGCTTGAATATCTGGAATTTCACGGTTCATGTACTGTTGAAGCCTGGCTTGGAGAATTTTGAGCATTACTTTACTAGCGTGTAACATGAGTGCAATTGTGCAGTAGTTTGAGCATTCTTTGGCATTGCCTTTCTTTGGGATTGGAATGAAAACCGACCTTTTCCAGTCTTGTGGCCACTGCGAGTTTTCCAAATTTGCTGGCGTACTAAGAGCAGCATTTTCACAGCATTATCTTTTAGGATTTGAAATAGTTCAACTGGAATTCCATCACCTCCACTAGCTTTGGTCATAGTGATGCTTCCTAAGGCCCACACTTGACTTTGCATCCCAGGATGTCTGGCTCTAGGTGAGTGATCACACCATCGTGATTATCTGGGTGGTGAAGATCTTCTTTGAAGTTTTTCTGTGTATTCTTGTCACCTCTTAATATCTTCTGCTTCTGTTAGATCCATACCATTTCTGTTCTTTATTGAGCCCTTCTTTGCATGAAATGTTCCCTTGGTATCTCTAATTTTCTTGAAGAGATCTCTAGTCTTTCCCTTTCTATCGTTTTCCTACATTTCTTTGCACTGATCACTCAGGAAGGCTTTATTATCTCCTCTTGCTATTCTTTGGAACTCTGCATTCACACAGGCATATTTTTCCTTTTCTCTTTTGCTTTTTGCTTCTCTTCCTTTTACAGCCATTTTTAAGGCCTCCTCAGACAACCGTTTTGAATTTTTGCATTTCTTTCTCTTCGTGATGGTCTTGATTTCTGTCTCTTGTACCATGTCATGAACCTCCATATATAGTTCATCAGACACTCTGTCTATCAGATCTAGTCGCTTGAATCTATTTCTCACTTCCACTGTATAATCATAAGGGATTTGATTTAGGTCATACATGAATGGTCTAGTGGTTTTCCCTACTTTCTTCAATTTAAATCTGAATTTGACAATAAAGAGTTCATGATCTGAGCCATAGTCAGCTCCTGGTCTTGTTTTTGTTAACTGTATAGAGCTTCTCCACCTTTGGCTGCAAAGAATATAATCATTCTGGTTTTGCTGTTGACCATCTAGTGATGTCCATGTGTAGAGTCTTCTCTTGTGTTGTTTGAAAAGGGTGTTTCCTTTGACCAGTGCTTTCTCTTGGCAAAACTCTATTAGCCTTTGCCCTGCTTCATTCTGTACTCCAAGGCCAAATTTGCTTGTTACTCCAGGTGTTTCTTGACTTCCTACTTTTGCATTCCAGTCCCCTCTAATGAAAAGGACATCTTTTGGGGGTGTTAGTTCTAGAAGGTCTTGAAGACAGAACTGTTCAACTTCAGCTTCTTCAGCGTTACTGGTCAGGGCATAGACTTGAACTACCGTGGTATTGAATGGTTTGCCTTGGAAATGAACAGAGATCATTTTGTTGTTTTTGAGATTGCATCAAAGTACTACATTTCAGACTCTTTTTTTTACCATGATGCTTACTCCATTTCTTCTAAGGGATTCTTTCCCACAGTAGTAGATATAATGGTCATCTGAGTTAAATTCACCCATTCCAGTCCATTTTAGTTCGTTAATTCCTAAAATATCAACGTTCACTCTTGCCATCTCGTTTGACCACTTCCAATTTGCCTTGATTCATAGGACCTAACATTCCAGGTTCCTATGCAATATTGCTCTTTACAGCATCAGACCTTCCTTCTATCACTAATCACATCCACAACTGGGTATTGTTTTTGCTTTGGCTCCATCCCTTCTTTCTTTCTGGAGTTATTTCTCCACTGATCTCCAGTAGCATATTGGGCACCTACTGACCTGGGGAGTTCATCTTCCAATGTCCTATCTTTTTGCCTTTTCACACTGTTCATGGGGTTCTCAATGCAAGAATACTGAAGTGGTTTGCTATTCCCTTCTCCAGTGGACCACATTTTGTCAGTTTAGCCATTTTGAGACATGTGTAAAAGGCACATAGAAAGATCAGATGCTTCTGGTCAGCTGGCAGATTCTAAGAGTTTGGAGGCAAGAAGAAGGGTAACCTAGTCAATTTCTGACATGGTTTGGATTATTCCTTAGAATTGACCTAACAAACAAGAACATTTTAGTGGTATTTGATATCACAACCCTAGAAATACTCAAATTCTAGAAGAGTCATAACTTAGGGACAGAAACAAATAAAAGCTCATAGTACCAGATGGTTATTAGCTTGGTGGTGTCCAATACTGTTTTTACAATATTCATACATAACTGGATTACAGAAATGCATAAGGAGTCCTAGCAATGTTCTTAAACATTCATCTACATCCCCTAGTCCTCCAGACAACCTGTTGGCAGGGTAGATGAGCAAGCCCATCTAACGCCAAGTTAAGATGGTCTTTGAGATAGAAATATTGCTTTCTTGATATTTTTCTTAGTCTAGTTCAGGTATGAAAACTTATCATGTACATTATAGAGGTTAGTTACTGTTTCCATGGAGGGCTGGAAGGATAATCACTGATGAACTGTTGGCTGATTCAAGAGGCACTCAAGTACAGGAGCATCAGGTTATAAACTGTTGGTAAGTGACATTTCTTCAGCACAGATTTTTCCTCTTCAATTAAGAGGAAAAATTATAGTTTTGAACCAAGATAGACTTAAGAGACACATTCTTCAAGGGAAGGTCATGTCTTTGGTATGTGCAGGTGTTCTCTGTTCTTGCTTATAGGTTATTTTGTCATGACCACTGTTTCCCATGCAGCTTTGTAAAGTCAACAAGAGAACAAAAGATCTATGCAAACAGGACAAAGAATGACCTGATCTTTATAGTGTTTTCTTTTCTGTAACTGCAGATGACCTCATGAGAAAAAAAATCTGTGTTTATTCTGGGTCAGTCATTTCCTGGGAGTGTGGGGAAAACAGATGATAAGAAAGGTGGGCCATCTGGTATGGAGATTCCTTAAAAAAAACTATGAATAAAATCACCATATGACCCAGCAATCTCACTCCTAGGCATATACCCTGAGGAAACCAAAACTGAAAAAGATATGTACCCCAATGTTTATTGCAGGACTACTTAACAATAGCTAGAAAATGGAAGCAACATAGATGTCCATCGACAGATAAATGAATAAAGAAGCTGTGGTACATATATGCAGTGGAATATTACTCAGCTATAAAAAGGAATGCATTTGAGACAGTTCTAATGAGGTGGATGAACCTAGAGCCTATATGGAGAGTGAAATAAGTCAGAGAGAGAAAAATAAATATCATATACTAATGCATATATATGGAATCTAGAAAGATGGAAAGAATGAATTTACTTGCAGGGCAACAGGGGAGAAACAGACATAGAGAACAGAATTATGGACACGAAGGGGTAGAGAGGGGAGAGGGTGAGATGTATGGAGAGAGTAACATGGAAACTTACATTACCATATGCAAAATAGATAACCAATGAGAATTTGCTCTGTGACTCAGGGAACTCAAACAGGGGATCTATATCAATCTAGAGGGGTGATCAGTGCAAAAAAATATAGGAAAACAATAGAATGGGAAAGACTAGAGATCTCTTCAAGAAAATGAGAGATACCAAAGGAAGATTTCATGCAAAGATGGGCACAATCAAGGACAGAAATGGTATGGACCTAACAGAAGTAGAAGATATTAATAAGAGGTGGAAAGACTATACAGACGAACTGTACAAAAAAGATCTTCATGACAGTCACTCACCTAAAGCCAGACATCCTGGAATGCGAAGTCAAGTGTGGGCCTTAAGAAGCATCACTATGAATAAAGCTAGTGGAGGTGATGGAATTCCAGTTGAGCTATTTCAAATTCTAAAAGATGATGCTGTGAAAACGCTACACTCAATATGCCAGCAAATTTGGAAAACTCAGCAGTGACTACAGGACTGGAAAAGGTCAGTTTTCATTCCAATCCCAAAGAAAGGCGATGCCGAAGAATGCTCAAACTACTGCACAGTTGCACTCATGTCACACGCTAGTAAAGTAATGCTTAAAATTCTCCAAACCAGGCTTCAACAGTACGTGAACCGTGAACTTCCTGATGTTCAACCTGGTTTTAGAAAAGGCGGAGGAACAAGAGACCAAATTGCCAACATCTGTCAGATCATCAAAAAAGCAAGAGAGTTCCAGAAAAACATCTAATTCTGCTTTATTGACAATGCCAAAGCCTTTGACTGAGTGGATCACAATAAACTGTGGAAAATTCTGAAAGAGATGGGAATACCAGACCACCTCATCTGCCTCTTAAGAAATCTGTAGGCAGGTCAAGGAGCAACAGTATTGGACATGGAACAACAGACTGGTTCCAAATAGGAAAAGGAGTACGTCAAGGCTGTATATTGTCACCCTGCTTATTTAGCTTATATGCAGAGTACATCATGAGAAACACTGGGCTGGATGAAGCACAAGCTGGAATTGAGATGCTGGGGAAAATATCAATAACCTCAGAAATCCAGATGACACCACCTTTATGGCAGAAAGTGAAGAAGAACTAAAGAGCCTCTTGATGACAGTGAAAGAGGAGAATGAAAAAGCTGGCTTAAAACTCAACATTCAGAAAACTATGATCATGGCATCTGGTCCCATCACCTCAAGTCAAATAGATGGAAACAGTGGAAACAGTGACAAACATTTTTGGGGGGCTCCAAAATCACTGCTTCCCTGGTGGCTCAGAGGTTAAAGCATCTGCCTGGAATGCAGAAGACCCAGGTTCGATCCCTGGGTCGGGAAGATCCCCTGGAGAAGGAAATGGCAACCCACTCCAGTACTCTTGCCTGGAGAATCCCATGGAGGGAAGAGCCTTGTAGGCTACAGTCCATGGGGTCACAAAGAGTCGGACACAACTGAGCAACACACCACCAAAATCACTGCAGATGGTGACTTCAGCTATGAAATTAAAAGACACTTACTCCTTGGAAAAAGCTATGGCCATCTTAGACAGCATACTAAAAAGCAGAGATGTTACCTTGCCAACAAAGTTCTGCCTAGTCAAAGCTGTGGTTTTTCCAGTAGTCATGTATGGATGTGGGAGTTGGACTACAAAGAAAGCTGAGCACTGAAGAATTGATGCTTTTGAAGTGTGGTGTTGGAGAACACTCTTGAGAGTCCCTTGGACAGCAAGGAGATCCAAGCAGTTCATCCTAAAGGAAAGCAGTCATGAATATTCATCGGAAGGTACTGATCCTGAAGCTGATACTCCAATACTTTCACCACCTGATGCGAAGAGGTGACTCATTTGAAAAGACCCTGATGCTGGGAAAGATTGAAGGCAGCAGAAGAAGGGGACAACAGAGGATGAGATGATTGGATGGCATCGCTGACTTAATGAACATGAATTTGAGTAAACTCTGGGACTTGGTGATGGACAGGGAGGCCTGGCGTGCTGCAGTCCATGGGGTTGCAAAGAGTCAGACATGACTGAGCAACTGAACTGAACTGAGAGGGGTGGGATGGAGAGTGAGTTGGAAGGGAAGTTCAAGAGGGAGGGGACATATGTATACCTATGGCTGATTCATGTTGATGTTTAACAGAAAACAACAAAATTCTGTAAAGCAATTGTCTTTCAATTAAAAAAATAAATAATTTTTTTTAATGTGAGTCTTCCTTGATGGCTTTTGTTTAGAGAATTAACGTGATTCTCCCTTTCTGCTGGGAATGAAGATTGAGGGTGGTGAGAAAGAAAATTATTTTCTAGGCAAAAAACCATGGCTTTGTTCCCATAAGCAGTTGTATTCCTTGGAGATGTATGGATATATGCCATGGGGGTTGGGGTGTGCCTATATGTGAGTTTTGTGGTAAATAATGTGGGCATGTCTGTGTCTTTCCCTTGGAATTCTACCTGCCTTGTACAGCAAACTGCAAGAGTCAATTTTTACGTTTCTCATCAAAAAAATCCCACTTCACCATTGCTTCCTGGGTATATGAGTGTCCTCTGTCCACCTTAGTTGGATGTACTACAATGCCATTCTGACACTAAGCACCCAGAGTTACTGTCAGATCCCAAAGTTAAGGACAAAATCTTCCATAAGCTGCCTTATTTCTCAGACACCAGCCACTGGCCAGGGTTCTCCAGGACACCCACACTTCCAAAAAACTGGCTATAGATTTAAGGGTTACTGTGACCCATCAGGTCTGATATGGTTCACTTGAAATGAGTCACAGAACTCAGAAATGTACTATCCTTATTATTACATTTTCATTATGAAAAATACACATAGGGCAGGATCTGAGAGGGTCCTGGAAGCAGAGCTCCTAATATTTGGAGGAGCAAATGTGGGGTAAAGATGATACCTCAAATGTATTTCCCTAATTGACTATCAAATTTAATATCATATATTTACCAACAATGCCAGTGTTAGACTGTATTGCAATATAAGAGATGTAATCTGCAAGTAAATGTTAGAAGGTACTGGCACTGTACTGAGTTCCTTTCAAGCATTTAAAATTAGTCCAACCCATCATCAAATTTTATGACCAAAATGTTTCCTGGGGCAAGGTCACACAGGTTTGCAGACTTCTTGAAGTTGTCAGGTTCTAAAAGGAGTGGTCTCAGCTGTACATGGTTTCACCCTTTCAAACATCTGACGTAATTGAACTAAGAGTTTTTTCTTGAAGGATACTGGATTTCCCTCATTGTATGACCCATGTGTTTATTCCTTTAACCTCAACTATTATTTCCCCATCTCTCCATGTGTACAGAGCTAATGGACTATTCTTACCAGTAAGCAATACAGGCGCATTCACTGTTAACCCCCTTTGGCCAGGTAGAGTGAAAGCGTATTTGGGCATCCTTCTAACAGATGGGTTTCCCTTTGCCCTCCTGCCTGACCATATGGCCAGGTCACCATCCATGCATCAGTAAAAACCTAAACATAGGATCAGAAAGCATGCAAGTTAGCCCATTGAGCTAATTTATGTTTACCTTCCTTAATCAGAGTGGTAGACTTCCAAACAGTCCACTTTGGAACTGATAACCAAAAGTTGAGCAGCTCTGTGTTGGTCAATCAAGAGCTAATAATAGGGCACTGTCCGAGTGGCAATAGAATCAGGCAGCTCCTTGTGTGTTCCAAAGTCAGATCTAGGGGGAAAGAATGTACCTACTTATGATTATGCTGAGAAGTTCTTTGCATTACCTTCATAGCACACCCTTGACAAAACTATTTCCATTTTATTATGGAACTCATCCGGGCATTGCCTTCCACATTAGAGTGTCACTCTACTATCACCCAAGGTATTATGGGTTTCAATATTATTTTATGTCCTTCAGTCACAGGGACAGGGTGAATTAATGTCTAAAAGCAAGGTAGTAGTTTCTCCTCAAATGGAAATTTTCTAGTCCATGATCCCAGCAGTTGTCACTGGGAGAAAAGCTCATAGGATTTTGCCACAAACCCGAGTCTACACTCTATACAAAGTTATTGCACAGACAATTGGGTTTGTACCAACATTCCACTTCTATTTTGTATTGTATGGGCTCTGGCATTCCTATGCATTCCCATATATCGTGTCCAATATTGCTGAACGGTGGTGTTATGTGTGCCTTTTGTTTTATAATGAAACGTAGAGGAAGCACTCCTCAGCCAGACACAATATCCATCTCTATAATAAATTTGGTAAAACAGATTCAACTATTTTACACTGGGCATATGTAAAAATTCCAAGTTTCCATCCAAAGTTTTCACCTTAATCCTGTCAACTCTTGAATTTCTATGATTTTTCAATTTAATTGTAGGCTCCATTAAGTTCTCACCAACAGATTCTGGTACTAAACAGTTCGTGAAGTTCCCTTGTCAAGAAGTCTGAGAAATTTCTCTTCTCCACCTCCTAGTCGTTCCACTTAGTCATAAGCATAAGGCTTCAGGTCCCCAAGCAGAGGGTTGAGCCAAGATACACTGGACATTTTGTCAATATTTAGCTTGATAAATCTGCTTGAAATCCACTTGGCTGTGGTCCAAAGTAATTCAGGTTGTGTTTCTCAATGTAGTCTTTGTCTTCTGACTTTTTAATATTCCTCCAAACTGAGTCACATAGGGTGGACAGACATATTTAAGGACCTTTCGTGTTGAGGATCAAAAAGAGATATCACTGGTCTACTCATCGTTTGATAGTGCTCCATGAGGACCTTTGCTTCAACCCTATTAATGTCTACTTTACTCACCCCATTCCTTAAACACCATGTAAAGATTTCCATTTTATCAGGATGAGTCCCTTGCATATCTCTTCTGCTTTTTCTCATTTTTGTGTTAATTAATCTATTTCTATTAGCATCTATAAGACCCATAAGGGGAAACTGAGACAGAAAAATCCAGTAAGTCATTTTGGACAGCTGTTCAATTTTGCAGCAGTGAGGTTATGTGGTCTCCCAGACCAAAAGAGTATTTTAATTACAGCACTTACCGTGACTTGGAAAAGGGACATGTTTCATGGATTAGTATCTTGATCATCATAAAGTCAACTTTCTAGGTGGCTCAGTGGTAAAGAATCTGCCTACCAATGCAAGAGACATGGGTTTGATTCTTGGGTTGGGAAGATTCCCTGGAGAAGGAAATGGCAACCCACTCCAGTATTCTTGCCTGGGAAACCCTTTGAACAGAGGAACCTGGTGGGCTACAGTCCATGGGCTTGCAAAGAGTTGGACTCTACTTAATGACTAAGTACACATGCATGCACCATAAAGCCAGTTTAGCATGACTTGCATGCAAAGCATATTAGCTACTTCTTCTGAGATGTACCACTTGGCATTTATGTACAGGGAGACAGACAGTTCCCCTTCTCAGAGTAAACAAACTCTATAATGCCTTTTACCTAGTCCACTAGGATAGATGTTAACTTGAGGATAACCTGCAATGTGTCTGAATTATTTATTGTTTTTGTTGTTTAGTCACTCTGCTGTGTCCGATTCTGCATCCCCATGGACTGTAACATGCCAGGCTTCCCTATCCTTCACTATCTCATGGAGTTTGCTCAAACTCATGTCCATTGAGTCAATGATGCCATCCAATCATCTCATCCTCTGTTGACCCCTTCTCCTCTGGCCCTCAATCTTTCCCAGAATCAGAGTCTTTTCCAATGAGTTGGCTCTTCACATAAGGTAGCCAAAATACTGGAGCTTCAGCTTCAGTGTCAGTCCTTCCAATGAATAGTCAGAGTTGATTTCATTTAGGATTGACTGGTTTGATCTCCTTGCTGTCCAAGGGATTCTTAAGAGTCTTCTCTGGCACCACAGTTCAAAATCATCAATCCTTCAGTGCTCAACCTTCTTTATGGCACTCACATCCATACATGACTACTGGAAAAACCATAGCTTTGACTATATGGACCTTTGTTTATTCATAGCCATCTATGATTGCTCTATAATGCCCAAACATACTCTTTCACTCTGTAATATTTAAAACCAAAGATATGGTCCCCAAATTAGACCCTCACACATTCCATTTCAGTAAAAGTTCTTCAGGAAGTTGATGATACCAATCCAAAAAAAAATGAGAAAAGTCCTTCATACTGTAACTCCTGGTTTTGGTAACTTCATGGTCTTACCATGTTCCCAGTTTGGATGACCTTTTTGATGACCAGAGATCTCAGAAGTACTCTCTATTGTCTAAACATAACTCTTCCCTTTGGGGAAAGCTTTGAGGCCAGTGACGATAGCTCAGATTGACCATATTCTGAACTTGGTCAGCACCAAGATCTGACTCAGTACTGTTTTAACTTCACTTTAGCTGTTAAAGATAACAATAACCATGGAATTTAATATTTAATCTTTTTCTTATTATTTTACTTATGCATCCAGTGAGCCAGCTCCTCAGGAGTTGGGTGAATCATCTCTAAATTCTATTAAGTTTTAATTTGAGTAAATGATAAGAGCACAGCTGCTATTTCATACCACAGGTAATATTTTGGCCACCCAGGAATCAAAAGATTCTTATCCCCTACCCTTTTATCCTCTCTCTTTCCAAATCATATGTCTCAGTGAGTCAGGGTCCTTCTAATGAATCCCATCTTTCTGACACCAAATGCTCTGTCTCCCTCCTAACTAAGAGTACAGCAGAAGCATTCTGCTAACCACTCAAGTTGGCATCATACCCTACAAGTTAGGACAAAGTCACCCACAAAACTGTCAGACAGGAGACACAGTTGGGGTATCTCTAGGCCTCCCACACTTTTCACAGTCTGGCTATATATTTAGGGATCCCCTCAGGCTCAGTAATTCCCTGGAAACAATTAATACAACTAAGGAAACACTATACTTACAGTTACAGTTTTATTATAAAGGATACACCTAGGTGAAGCCTACAAGAGTTCTGG
This sequence comes from Bison bison bison, assembly GCF_000754665.1. Classification (NCBI taxonomy): domain Eukaryota; kingdom Metazoa; phylum Chordata; class Mammalia; order Artiodactyla; family Bovidae; genus Bison; species Bison bison. Next base: position 1,621,829 of record NW_011495031.1, read on the forward strand.
GGGCAAAGCTTCCATATCTTCTCCCTGTGGAGTCCTGGACAGATTTTCTACATCACCTTCCTGGCACATCAATGTGCTCACCAACCTGGAAGTTCTACTGAGCACCAGTGTCCAAAGTTTTTATTGAGGTTTCATTGTGCAGGCATGATTAAATCACTGGCCAAGTGACTGAAGTCAGTCTCCAGCCCCTTCCCCTCCCTGGAGTTTGGCTCAAGGTTACAACCATCTGACCAGGCAATTGGTCTTCCATTACCCCACTGAAGCTACTTAAGACCCCACAACAGCCACATCATGGCATAACAAAGGCAATCTTACCACTCAGGAAATTTTAAAGATTTTTGAAGCTCTATGCCAAGGACCAGAGACAGAGACCAGATATAATTTTTATTATATTGTAATATTCATGCCAAAATTTATCAAATCGTAGGCCTTAAATATGTGCAGAATGCTATATACTAACTATACCTCAACAAGGCAGGAAAAAAATCACCATTGACATTCAGGAAAATTTTCAATGGAGTTCTAAGTGGACAAAACTGGGTTTCACAATCCCTATTACTGGGATAATAATCACTTCATTTAATAATAAACCTTCAATTCTGAGTAGGTCTTTATATTCAGCTCATGACATTTTGATTGATTATACACAAGAAAAGAATCTACAACTGTATTTATTTAACTTATGAGAAAAAAGAGGGGGATAAATTATGCAGAATTGCACAACCAGCAAATGGGGAACCAGGCACTGTAGATTAACCCTTCAGTTCCAAACACAATGCCCTTCCTCTCACACCCCGCCTCCTGGAGAGACTCTAAACTTCTACTATGAGTTTGGCATCAATTACGATTTTAATCCTTTTTCCCGATCCTCCTGTGTAGGCCACTTGCCAGGCCTGAGATTTCAGTAATCCCAGCCCTTGTTCCCTCAGAAATATCAGCATTAAAGGGGTACTTTCTCAAATGTAGCTTCCTTCCTGTCCTCCACATATCTGAAGCTCTCTCTTTGTAAGGGCCTTAGATTCAGTCCTTCCCCCATCTTAGCTGGAGTGCTGAGGCAAAGCACCTTGCTTTTGTTGGTACGCCCTGGTGGATCTACATGCTTCAGCCAATACTGAAGAAATCTGAGAAAGAAGGAGCCTCCAGGCAGAGTTGGGACAATTTCACTCCAAGGTTCACCAACTGAGGCCTAATGTTTTGCTTCAGAAAATATTGCCAAGAATAGGATTGTCTTTGTCTCGTGGAAAGTCTGTTTTCCACCAGTTATGACAGTCCCAGTTTCTTTGTGCTGGGCAAGAAACCCTGTACAAAATGAAGAGAGCAGCTAGAGGTCTTCTTTAGGGTGAGTGTTAAACATCAGGGTGGGCACTAAGCTCCCTTTTTATTAGGATGAAGTGGAGGTTGTGTGTTGCAAGGTGGGGAAAAAGAAACTTGGCAGTGTGACAGGAGTGTGCCCACTTGTGTCATGTGGAACCTGCCAGAGGAAATAGGACCTTAGTTTCTTCTACCAGCTTCCCCAAGCAACAAATCAAAGAAGTTGCTTTAAGTCAGTATAAATATAAAAATGTGGCAAATTATGGCTTGAGGATCCTTTTGGATCTTGAATCCTAAATACATATATCTCAATTGAATTTGACTGCCTTATAGGTGTTGATATTTTTTTCCCACAAGACAAAAATGAGACTGCTTATTTAAAAAGATCTCTTCTCTCCCATAGAAACAAGCTTCACAAAACAGGATTGTTCTAGAAATCCTTTGTCCGTAGGTCACAGTTTCCCAGTGATATTTGAAGGAATCTTAGCTGTGTGCAGCTGAATGCTAAAATGAGTGCACCAGGAGCAAGGGCACTAGAAATCCACAGAGAGCAGTGGCGGATTCCATGGGAAAAAGCAGGACCAAGAGCCTTGGGCAAGGCATTAATAGGGAAAAGGCATAGAGAAGCAGAAGGAAGAAACAAAAGGTAACCAGGCCATGGGAAGGTAGAGGAATGATGGATTCCTAAGTCTTAAGATGAGGAGAATCAGTACTGCATCACCACCTGCATCCAACCATGGCCATCTGTACAATAAAAATCTGTGCTCCTTCTAAGTGGATGCAAGCATAAAGGCTTGAGAGAGAATGGCATTGATACTGTTCTAAATGTCCACAGAGAGTAGCTTTCTTCGTTTGGTTGCCATCTCCATCTATTGTGACACACCAGGCAGTTTCCTTCATGAAAACTGGTGAGAGGCGGAGAACAGGAATCAAGTCAGACATGGGTCAGTGGGAACTGCCTTGGACCCCATAAATGTCTGATAAATACACCTCTGGGCTGAGATCTAGTTCAGATGTGGAAACTAGCTGATCCAGGCCTTGTTGGGTCCTCCACTAATCTATGTGCCTTTCAGGCTCTAATCTGGATCAGGAGTGAGAATGGTGAGCTCATGAAGATGGTGTTTCTTCCTTCACTCTATCTCTGCTGCTCTGATGATGTCTAGCACATGTGTACCAGGCCAAGCTCTTCACCTCTTTTTACAAGTGAATCCCACTCTGGGAATTCTCCAGGACCTGGATGTTGTTCATACTGTGTGAGTGTCCCCAGGGCCTCATGCAGTCTCTGGCACATGCGTATGAGCCCAGGAAGAATCTACAAGTAAATCATCAGAGGAGGCCACCAAGCTACTCTGCAAGGAACAAGCAGGGAGGGGAGCCTACAAATGGATAAGTGCAGAGGAGCTAAGGAGGAAAGGGTATATATCTCACAAAGGGCCTAACAAAATGGAACAGGTTCAGAAACAGGATTTCATGAGAAAGCCCCTCTATTTGAACTGTTTTCGTGATCTGAGGCAGAGGCTATTTTACTGTAGTGGAGTTGGGCACCTTGAGTGTGGCACTGCTGTTAGGACTAGAATTCATCCCCAATCTGGAGGGATTTTTCTCCAATTAAGGAGGATCTGGAAGAGCCTCTGTAGTTCCTTAGAGCCTCATCATTAAGAAATGGGAAGATGCTGGAAAGGTTGGTTAGAGATCTGAAGGCACCTGGCGTGCTTGAATTTGTAATAATCTTTCTTCCAATGTCCTGGCTATTTGCATAATAGCAGGGAGTAGAAGGTTTCATTTATAAACCTCCAACCGCTACAGTTTAAGACTAACAATTTTAGTGGTCTTCCTTTCAGGTGACTCACCTAGAGTACAGGAAAGCTGGATTGCTAGATTGATTAAATCTGGATTAGACATAGTTTCCTATGCCATCCTGGTCATTTTTACTACAAGGTAAAGGTCCCAGTTCAGCTCATTAATAAACACAGAGTTAAAAGTCTACTCAGGTGGAATCAACATCTGAAGGAAGACAAGAATTTTCTCTAAAAACAATCTGAAGTCAACTGTAATAGTCATGAATAGGTTCATTAGAATTTTTTTACAAGTTGGAATTTTGCTGCAATCAACGGGCTTTGGGAAAGCCTTAGGAATTTCTTGATGAGGTAACCTAGAAATTACAGAATCCGGATCATATAAACCTAAAAATAGCAGGATGGTCTCCCAGCTATAATTCTAAAATCCTCTTAGAATTTTCCAAACTAGCCGTTTTCATCCAAAGCTGGGCCTAGTCTTCATGGACAAACCTATGAGCCAGCTGATATAAGTCAGAAAAATGAAGTTGATCATTTGAATGATTATATTAAATTTTTCAGCTAATCTGGGATGATCTTTTATTACTTTGGGAAAATCTTTGACTATGCTTGCAATTCGGCTTTCTCCAAGGAATATAAAAAATAAGGGTTTAACCCTGTAGATCCTCAGAAGGCTTAAGTTTAAATGGACAGTTTCTCAGAAGTTCAAGACAAAGGGGGTGGAGAGAGTTTTAGAGAAGAAGGAAGGTTCAGTGACAGAATTAGTACGGGGGAGTTGAGGGTACAGTGGAGATATAGGAGACATTGAAGGGAAAAAGGAGGATGGCACCAGAGGCAGAGCCTGAGAAAAAATGCCAAGGAAGAAGAGCCTGAAGATTCAGAATCTATTTCTTCTTTGTTTGTTTGCCTCAGTTCAGCTTAAAACATTATTTCAGAAAAGCAATGTTAGGCTCCTGATAACATTTGGAAGCCTAAAATTACCAATTGAAATAGTCATTTTATTCAGTTCTGGAACTTTTGAGCTATGGTGGTTCAAATCAATTTTAAGAAGACTAAGTCTGGGGGTTTCAAAAGTTCCCCATAATTGCCATTGATATTCTAAATTGCCTTTGGTCAAAAGGACTATGGGTTTTAAATATAAAATCAGCCAGAGTTCCTGTGAGTGGGTGAGTGGTGCCCTCATAATATTTAAATAACTGGGATCCTATTTCTCAGAGGTTTTTCTCTAAAATAAGAGAACAATTTTCAGATAGCCTAAACCAATTACACCTCAAACATCCTACAACACACACAGTTCAAACAACCTGTAAACTTAATACCAACCAGTAGCAGGGGGACAAATTTGTCATGGAGGAGCCAGGCCAAGGGCTTTTAAGGCAATTCCCATAGAACAGCCCCTATTCTTAAGGAATAGACCAATGACTGAAAAGAGCACAGTTTCAATGAAACAGCCCCTATTCCTGAGGGAATGGGTCAAAAATCTAACCAATTTCAGCTGAAACAGTCTAATCTCAAAATCAGTCCCAAATGCCTTAACCAGAAAGGGCAAAACCTTAACGTAGACCCAAACACAGCCAGGAGAGCTTCGGACACAAAGAGGGTGGAAGCTCAGATTCAAGAGAAAGACAAGACTTCAAACTCTAGGATCTGTGAGAATAGCAGTAGGCAACTACGGCTCAATTGTGAGTAGCTCATCTTTTTGCTCACCATCCCTGGAGCCATCAGAAGTCTCCTCTCATCCCTTATGGGCCACAAAATGTTGATCTAAAACAAACAGACTGCCAGTTAGTTATTTCTCTAGAAAAAAAAAAAAATGGGTTTATTCAGAATTAGCAGAGAATTGAAATTTGAGGTGAGCAACTATGGTGAACTTATATGCAAGTTCCCACAAGGCCAGGGAAGAACACTTTTTCAGAGGGAAAAAGGAAGTTGAGAGGGCTACAAAAACAGAATCTGTGGCTTTTCATTAGTTGAGTTGTTGGCCAGGGAAGAGGGAGGTCTTTTCCCTGTTGGCTTCTGCCAAGGTCACAGGACATGAGAGCTCCCCCTGCTGGTTTGTAAACTCTATTTAATTTGAGTTTTCTGTTAATTTTTTACAATACTATTTCTAAATCTTGCAATTATAAAGAACGGAGCAGTTGGAAAGAATTCCACAGCCTAAGTCTTCATTCCCAAGCTTAATATATCTCTTTAAATAAGTTATAGTGTTATGTAGAATCAAGTAATAAAAAGAAATATACTAATGTCTTTGTTATTCAGTTATAATGATTATATTTGCATACACTCTGACTTTTTTAAACTACACTGCTAGTTTTACCAGAATTGTGTAAATCTTATTATCCCAAATGAGTTGTCTGTCCTTGAAACAGATCTCTTGGTAATGGTAGGTATTTAAATGAGAAATAGCCAATTTAACAGGGACTCCTTATGATTATACAGTGGAAGTGAGAAATAGATTTAAGGGCCTAGATCTGATAGATACAGTGCCTGATGAACTATGGAATGAGGTTCGTGACATTGTACAGGAGACAGGGATTAAGACCATTCCCATAGAAAAGAAATGTAAAAAAGTAAAACAGATGTCTGGGGAGGCCTTACAAATAGCTGTGAAAAGAAGAGAAGCGAAAAGCAAAGGAGAAAAGGAAAGAGATAAACATCTGAATGCAGAGTTCCAAAGAATAGCCAGAAGAGAAAAGAAAGCCTTCTTCAGTGATCAATGCAAAGAAATAGAGGAAAACAACAGAATGGGAAAGACTAGGGATCTCTTCAAGAAAATCAGAGATACCAAAGGAACAGTTCATGCAAAGATGAGCTTGATAAAGGACAGAAATGGTATGGACCTAACAGAAGCAGAAGATATTAAGAAGAGATGGCAAGAATACACAGAAGAACTGTACAAAAAAGATCTTCAAGACCCAGATAATCACGATGATGTGATCACTGACCTAGAGCCAGACATCCTGGAATGTGAAGTCAAGTGGGCCTTAGGAAGCATCACTACGAACAAAGCTAGTGGAGGTGATGGAATTCCAGTTGAGCTGTTCCAAATCCTGAAAGATGATGCTGTGAAAGTGCTGCACTCAATATGCCAGCACATTTGGAAAACTCAGCAGTGGCCACAGGACTGGAAAAGGTCAGTTTTCATTCCAATCCCAAAGAAAGGCAATGCCAAAGAATGCTCAATCTACCACACAATTGCACTCATCTCACATGCTAGTAAAGTAATGCTCAAAATTCTCCAAGCCAGGCTTCAGCAATATGTGAACCGTGAACTTCCTGATGTTCAAGCTGGTTTTAGAAAAGGCAGAGGAACCAGAGATCAAATTGCCAACATCCGCTGGATCATAGAAAAAGCAAGAGAGTTCCAGAAAAACATCTATTTCTGCTTTATTAACTATACCAAAGCCTTTGACTGTGTGGATCACAATAAACTGTGGAAAATTCTGAAAGAGATGGGAATACCAAACCACCTGATCTACCTCTTGAGAAATCTGTATGCAGGTCAGGAAGCAACAGTTAGAACTAGACATGGAACAACAGACTGGTTCCAAATAGGAAAAGGAATATGTCAAGGCTGTATATTGTCACCCTGCTTATTTAACTTATATGCAGAGTACATCATGAGAAACGCTGGACTGGAAGAAACACAGACTGGAATCAAAATTGCTGGGAGAAATATCAGTAACCTCAGATATGCAGATGACACCACCCTTATGGCAGAAAGTGAAGAGGAACTCAAAAGCCTCTTGATGAAAGTGAAAGTGGAGAGTGAAAAAGTTGGCTTAAAGCTCAACATTCAGAAAACGAAGATCATGGCATCCGGTCCCACCACTTCATGGGAAATAGATGGGGAAACAGTGGAAACAGCGTCAGACTTTATTTTTCTGGGCTCCAAAATCACTACAGATGGTGACTGCAGCCATGAAATTAAAAGACGCTTACTCCTTGGAAGGAAAGTTATGACCAACCTAGATAGCATATTCAAGAACAGAGACATTACTTTGCCAACAAAGGTTCATCTAGTCAAGGCTATGGTTTTTCCTGTGGTCATGTATGGATGTGAGAGTTGGACTGTGAAGAAGGCTG
>NW_011495031.1:1629121-1636809 GCF_000754665.1 Bison bison bison
TTGGTGATGGACAGGCAGGCCTGGCGTGCTGCGATTCATGGGGTCGCAAAGAGTCGGACACGACTGAGCGACTGATCTGATCTGATCTGATCTAAATACTAGAAATAATTTAGTCATGTTTAATGACAAATTTTTGAAAACTTAATTTTTTCTGTTAATATATAAACAGCTCTGCTGCTGCTGCTGCTAAGTCGCTTCAGTTGTGTCCGACTCTGTGCGATGGCATAGAGGGCAGTCCACCAGGCTCCACTGTCCCTGGGATTCTCCAGGCAAGAACACTGGAGTGGGTATAAACAGCTCAAGATAGTCAATAAAGAATAACAAGCATAGAAATTTAAAAACTAAACACAATTAGAAAAAATAACACCAAAAACTACAAGTGACTAATAAATATGTTGAAAGACTTTTCAATCTCATGAGCAAGCTTATGTAATCTCACATAAGGGAACATGAGACAGCAGCACAGCCTAACTCTTCTAATTACTGACGAGTGAATAAGCAGAAAAAATCAACATAAAGATGAATAAATTCTTCAGCAGAAGTTGGTGGGGGAGGGGCAATATCCTAAAAGTTAGGTGGAAAAGTTTTCCTCTAAATTAGATTTACATGGGAAAAAAGAAATCAAACAGAATCCCTGTTCTGTTTTTGGCGGAAAAAAAAAGCACACTATCAAGGACAAAAGAGGTGCTCTGATCACAACCTGTTAGTGTTGTTATCAACACACTTGCCAAGCCTGTTAGCATAATTGGAGCCCCTCCCCTCTCCACCTTCCCTCACCAGCTTGGCTTCCCACCATCCTTCCCCACCATTCTCTTCCAGCCCAACACAGCTGCACACTCCCTGTCTCAGCAATTTTTATCCATTTCAAGTTCACCACACACTGTCCATATATGGAAGATGCTTTACTCTTTGCATTACCTCAATTGTTCAGTTTCTTAAATCATTTTGTTCACTTATTCAAAAACACTTATTTTTATTGACTACCAGCTTAGTAACTGGCACTCTGCTAGGCGCTGGATTTGAAAAGATAAATAGAACATAGTTCCTGTTCTCTAGAAGCCTGCATTCTAATCAGGAAGAATTGGACGAAACAGTTGTTAAGTTTGTAACCAAGATAGGGCTTCCCTGGTGATTCAGATGGTAAAGAATCCACCTGCAACGTGGAAGACCTGGGTTCGATCCCTGGGTTGAGAAGATCTCCTGGAGGAGAGTATGGCAACCCACTCCAGTATTTTTTGCCTGGAGAATCCCCATGGACAGAGGAGCCTGTCAGTCCATGGGGTCACAAAGAGTTGGACACAACTCAGTGACCAAGCACAGCCGACACAGCACATAACTGAGATAAGCATGAGATTTACTAGAGCAGGGGGCACCCAGAGAAGGTGATGCCTCCATGGAATACAATATCACCTGTGGGAGTGAGCCTGACAAGTAGTGGGTAATGGGACATTCTGAAAAGATCAACAGGTGGAAAAAAAAGTGAATGATAACACATGATCCCAAAACATGAGTACAAAATAAGCTGCAATTATCCACACCCTCCCTCAAAAAAAAAACCCACAAACCACAGACTCTCCTATTTCAATGAAAGGTAATTTCGTTCATCCAGACACTCAACAGGAAACCTTAGACATATCTTCAAGTTTCTCATTCTCTCACATTCCACATGCAATCAATAGTCAGATTTTATCATCCCTGCCTTTGGTAAATATCCAGAATGCAATATAGTCTTGGAGGATTCATGTATGCCTACTTTAGGACTTTATATAGGGTTTTCATCTACCTGGAACATGTTTCCCCTGGAAGCTGAGTGACTCTCTCTCTCTCTCCTTTGGAGTTGCTGTTCAAATATCAACTTCTCAGGGAGTAATGTTCTGACCACACTCAAAATAGAATAGTGACCCAGAACCCTACTCTGACACTCCTTGCTCCCATTACTGTATTTGCCTCCAGAACATTCATCAGTATGTAACATATGTTACATTTGCAACCTCTGTCTCCACTTTCTACAACATAAACTGCACCAACAGAAGGGTTTTGTGTGTTTCATACACTGCTTTCTTCCTATGCCTAACTCAGTAACTGGAACATAGCAGTCACTCTGTAAGCACTTATTGAATCAATTAATTAAGTAACAAATCACCAGTTTACTGGCTGAGGAATAGGTTTTGTCTCAAAAAATGAGAATGGGAAATGAAGTCAGCCAGCCTTATTGTGGCAAAGACTGGTTAACCTTTTACCAAAGCTGTTTCCTGACATGTTGGGGGAAAGATGGTAACTCTGATGCTGTTGGCAGGAATCGGTTCCTCATGGAGTGTTGGACTGAGGGCCTCAGTTTCTTGATGACTGCTGGCTCAATTTTTCGCCACTGAGCATATCCAAGGGAAGCTTACATGGCAGCTGGCTTCCCCCAGAGCCAGCTAGTCAGAATATAGAACAGAAGTAACATGGCATCAAAAATGGCTCCCAAAGATTTGTATTCATTAGAAGCAAGTCACTAGTCCAGCCCATCCTCAAAGGATTATTCTAGGGCATGAAACCAGGAGGTAAGGAATCATTGGCGCCCATCTCAAAGCTTCCTATCATTAAACAAATTAACACAAGTAAATATAAATGTATAAATTACCATGAGAGGAAATACAGATGGAGAGTGTGAAGCATATAGTACACAATGGCATTAGGAAAGGCTTCTCTGAGGAAGTGACAGGTGACCTGAGAACTGCAGGTAGAAGAAAGCATGATTTTCATGAAGCATATAGGAAGAACATTCCAGGTAGAGGGCACAGTGTGGAAGAATCCTATGAAAGAACTCAGGTTATTGAAGAAACTAAAAGGAGATCATGAAAGCAAAATGAAATATGGTACAAGATAACAAAGTGGGGAAGATTGAAGATCTCGTCAAGAAAATTGGAGCTATCGAGGGAACATTTCATGCAAGGATGGGTATGATGAAGGACAGAAATGGAAAAGACATAAAAGAAGCAGAACAGATTAAGAAAAGATGGAAAGGATACACAGAAAAACTACACAAGAAACAAAAACAAAAAAACTTAATGATCCAGATAACCACAAGGCATGGTCACTCACCTAGAATTGGACATCATGGAGTTCGAAGTCATGTGAGCTTTAGGAAGCTACAACCAAAGCTAGTGGAGGTGATGGAATTCCAGCTGGGCTATTTAAAATCCTAAAAGGTGATGTGAAAGTGTTGCACTCAATATGCCAGCAAATTTGGAAAATGCAGCAGTGGCCACAGGACTGGGAAAGGTCAGTTTTCATTCCAATCCCAAAGAAAGGCAATGCCAAAGAATGTTCAAACTACTGCACAATGGCACTCATCTCACGCACTAGCAAAGTAATGCTCAAAATTCTCTAAACTAGGTTTCAATAGTACATGAACCTAGAACTTCCAGATGTTCAAGCTAGATTTAGAAAAGGCAGAAGAGTTCAAATTGCCAACATCCATTGGATAATAGAAAATGCAAGAGAATTCCAGAAAAACATCTACTTCTGCTTTATTGACCAAAATAAGCCAAAGTGTTTGACTGTGTGGATCACAACAAATTGTGGAAAATTCTTAAAAAGATGGGAATACCAGACCACTTTACCTTCCTCCTGAGAAATCTGTATGCAAGAGGAAATGAGGTATGAAGAAATCCTCTTGGACTTCCTGAGATGATTTAGAAATGACTACATATAAATGTTATTTGATGGCACAAGATGGGATGAAATCATTGCCACACAATTTGTGAGACTAACTCCTACCTACATTTCAGATCTCAACTCATCTGTCACTTCTTACAGAGGAAGGATCTCAGACTGAGCCCTTAAGAACTCCACTTGCTTCAAGGTTCTGGAGAGGGGAAGATGCTGGCAAAGGAAACTCAGAAGAAATGAAACTAGGGTTAGAAAATTGCCCAGTGATGAGCATGCAACTAGCTAGGCAAGCAGTTTTATCTTACTTGTAAATGATCATGAATTAAATGTTAAAATGTTTCTGAACTGAATGTTAAAGTTGTTCTATTTTCATGTTCAAGTGCCAAAGTTTTATGAATCACAAATACACTAAAATAGTTAAAAACTAATGCTGTTTTGTAAATTTTTGAAGATAAAAGTCAATAAAACACATTCTGTATATTAAAGGATAGATACAAGGTGAAAGAAATGTAAAGACAGACAGTTGAAAGTTAAAGGATTAGCAAACATAAGAGAATGTGTAAAATACATATAAAAAAAGCAAGAGTGGCTGGAGAAATACTAGATAAGGAAGCACTTATAGGGGAAAAATGTTAAATGAGATAAAATCATTATAGAGAGGTAGAATGTACCAAAAAAGCATATTCAAGGAGAATGGTTAAGTACCAATAATGTGTCAAACATGCTTGAAAGACAATAAGGAACTGACAAATCAAAACTGTAGACAGTTCAGCTTGTTATTAGTAGATTTATGGTAGAATAAGAGACAAAATCAATGACTTAAAGATATAGAAAATGTTTAAAATTTATTTAATCTAAAATTTGATGTACCAGATGTATCAAAGATTATCAATTTAATTTAAAAAAAACCATCATCTTCAACATTTAAAATCGAGCTTATATTTATGAACAACTAGAATTCCAAAAATGAGAAATATTTGCTCTGTAATTTTTTGGACCACAACACAAGGAAAACTCAAAATTATAAATAAAAATTCAAGGCAATAATAATAAAAGTGCCAATCAAAACTATGGAAAAGATTTAATTAATCATTGATCAAGTAAGAAATAAAAAATAGCACACAACTTAAAGAACAATTAAAATACAAAAATAATCTTTTATCTCAAAAGAGATAAAGAATAAATGGAATAAGCATTTAACTCAAGCTGTTGGTATTAACAGTCCTAAGGAGAACAGATAAAAATAAGTGACAGTGTATAAAATAGAAATTACTGCATTGAAACAAGCAAATGTGGAATAAATAAAATAAGTAAATAAGCTTTTTTCAAATAATATGTTAGCAAATTTAATGGATAAAGTTAAAAAGTAAGTAAATAAGATTTAAATATATATATAAAGCAGACCCTAATGCTGGGAAAGATTGAAGGCAGGAGAAGGGGATGATGGAGGATGAGATGGTTGGATGGCATCACCGACTCAATGGACTTGAGTTTGAGCAAGCTCCGGGAGATGGTAAAGGACAGGGAAGCTTGGCGTGCTTCCATGCATCCATGGGGTCACAAAGAGTCAGACACGACTGAGTGATTGAACAATAACAACAATAAAGCAGACAACAATTAAAACATTAAGCATGTGAAACTTTTATATAAAGAATTTATTTAATGAATTTTAAGAAAACTAAGGCTCAGCTGGTAAAGAATCTGCCTGCAATGCGAGAGACCTGGGTTCAGTCCCTGGGATGGGGAGATCCCCTGGAGAAGGGAAAGGCTACCCACTCCAGTACTCTGGCCTGGAGAATTCCATGGACTGTATAGTCCATGGGGTCACAAAAGTCGGACATTACTGAGCAAATAGAAAGAGAAAGAAGAAAACTAAACTGTAATTTTTGGGAAAAAATAAATCACAAATAAAAACAGAAAATATAAAGTACGCAGAGAGCAATAGGGCTTCCCCTGTGGCTTAGCTGGTAGAGAATCTGCCTGCAATGTGGGAAACCTGGGTTCAATCCCTGGGTTGGGAAGATCCCTTGGAGAAGCAAACAGCTACCCACTTCAGTATTCTGGCCTGGAGAATTCCATGGACTGTATAGTCCATGGGATCTCAAAGAGTCAGACAGGACTGAGCAACTTTCACTTTCACTTTCTTTCAGAGAGCAATAACATATAGAAATTGAAAACAACATAAAAAAAAAAAAAAAAATACTTGCCCCAAATGGCTTCAGGTCGAGATGCTTTTGAGAATAAAATTATTTCAAGTTGTCAGAGAAAAGTTCTATGCCACATAAATATTTCCTGGAAACACAAAGATGAAATGCTTTCCCCTAAATTTTCTAAGCAAATGTTTTTCTGAAATCAAATCTCTGCCAAAAATAAACACCAAATAAAATTATAAACCAAGCCCTTATTAATAAGATGTGAAAAAGTCTCAGCAAAATATTCAGTATACGGTTAAAAATATAGTTTGTCAAAGCCAAGAAATATTTATTTTAGGAATTCATAAGTGAATGAAAACCAGGGTGAATAAGACATACCTTCATATCTGTAGGTCATTCTGAAACATTTACAAAAATTATCTGATAAAACTTCAAATCTAAACTTAACTCAAAAATTCTTTTTAAAAAATCAGGATATTTTATTTTAATGATAAGCAATATTTAATTTAACCAATAGTTAATAAAATACTGGTAACAAAATCTAGTCCATTTTACTAAAATTAGAAACAAAGTAATGTTAAATATGATTGCCATTTTTAATACAATATGCCTAAAAATGCTATTAGATGCAAAGAAAAGAAAGGAAAAGACAAAATTAAATGCTCTGAGGACATTAGGTTAAAAATCTAGAAATATATATATACAGATTTTCACTTTACTTCATATACTAGAATAAAATCCCATATGCTATCTGTAAAAATATTAAACCATAAGATCTTAGAAGATAATATGGAATTGTACAACACTAAATGTTTGGGTGAGTGGAGGAGCAGACCAAGAGTGAGAAGTATATTTAAAATTTAGTGAAAGTACAAATTGAAAATATAGACAGACTTAACTACATTAAAATTTTTAAATCATAGGTAAAACATGTATAATATAAATTACCAAAGGAAAAACAAATTTGCAGCAAATATGACAGTTAACTTCTTTATTAAATAACAAGCTATAAGAAATTTAAGCACAAAATCCCAAATACATTAATGATTAAAGGACATGAAGAGAAATTCACAGCAAAAACACACAATATAAACATTTGGAAAAAGGTTAAGCTTCTCTAGGAATAAAAAAAAAATAGTTTCATAATTGATGTATGAAATTAGGGAGAAAATTCAAATGTATAAGAACTGCCTGGCAAGAATGAACGCAATGGCCACCCTCACATCCCCAGTTACACTAAATTGCTACATGTTTGGAAAACAATGGAGCAAATGAACTAGGATCTTTGGTGATATTTACTCATGTTTAACCAGTAATTTCACTTTGGGATGTAAATCTTAAGGGGAGAAATCTAAATAGAGACAAGATGTTAGATGCACAGAGGTTCTTCTCAGGGTTTTCTTTCTTCCACGTGCTTAAATCACATTTATTCAGTTATTTTTCGCAGTGACAATGAAATCAACTTAACCGTGTAAGCTGAGGAGAATAATTATTTTCTGGGATATCCACTTAGTGAAATATTATGCAAAATAGACTTTACCAGTGCTAAGTGAAAATCAAAAATATAAAATGATACGCACGAAAAGAATAATTGTGTCAAAATTAACTTTTTACACATGGATAAAAAGACTGAAAGGAAAAATATCAAAATCGTAATGGCAGTGGTGATTGGTTGGTGAAACTACGTGCTGTGAGGTTTTTCTTTTTCTCTAATTTCCTCTATTTTTGTCAATTTTCTCTATTGTCCATTTTCTCTATTTTTGATGAAACGAAATAAAACAACAAAAAAAGCCAAGACAACTAACTTGCTTCTCTGACCAGGATGAGGTCAGCTGTTTCCCAAGGCCCCAGGGAGAGGGGCAGCCCCACCCCCCACCC
>NW_011495031.1:1636909-1696554 GCF_000754665.1 Bison bison bison
TGGGGCAGCATGGAGCCAGGCCCCCACTTCTCCCAGCACAGCCACTCCTGTGAGAAGCAGGCAAGGCGCCGCTCTGATGCTCTGAGGCAGGAGTGCTTTAGGAATGAAAGAATTAGGAACAGCTGTGGCAGATTCAGACCCATGACAGGCCTGCCCCTTCAAAGGCAGCTCAAAGGCAGGCAAGGTGAGTGAAAGTTCAGAGCAGAGTCAGAGCTTGCAAATGGGTGGATTAAGCTAAAAATGCACAGGAGGCTTTTCCAGGGCACTACTAGTGTTGGGAGAGAGCAAAGCGCAGTATATGGCATTTGACACCTGTGGACTAACCAGCAGCTGAGTGCAAGCTGAAGGAGAAGAGTTCAAAGCTACAAATGTGACAGTATTAGCCCATGAAAAGGCAGAGAAAGCAAGGCCATGGTTAGAAGAAAAAAAAAACATATAAAACCAGTAGCAAGGGATAGTATTCACAACTAAGCCTTTCTTGGTTTTTGTCATTTGTAATTTTGTGCATTATAATTTACAAGTGATATTGTCTAACAATTATGATTTAATTTTATGTAATGCAAGTTGTTTCCCTTTTTTTTAAGGGAATATAAAGGAATGGAAAAGACATTAGAAAAGTAAGTCCCTGGTTTGCATTTGCTTGGCCAAATGGGTTAATTACTGTGAGCCTTGGTTTTCTTTTTATGTGGACTGGGTTATTCATTTAGGTATTATTTGTTGCCCCTCTCTACTCCAGACACTTTGGTTGGCACTGGAGATCCATGGTAAATAAGATGGATGAGCTCCTCAAATTTCAGAGGACCACTAGGGAAAACAGAATTACCAGGCAGTGGGATGAGTATCATGGGGTGCAAAGAAGGCTTCCTGGGATGAGTGTCCAGAGGGTGCAGAGCACACATGAAGGGCTAAAGACAGGGTTTTCTGTTTGGCCTGAGCATAGAGGAGCCTGTCAAGCTGAGCCTTGCTGCCCATTCTGGACTTCATCCTGCAATGTTTGGGAAGACATTGCAAGCTTTTAAGCAAGAGAGTCACACAAGCAAATTTATGTTTCCAAGTACACTCGAGGGCATCTGAAGGAGGAAATGAGCTCGTGTACTCCGGCAGAAAGTCAGAAAGTCAGAGTGGAGATGCCAGCACAGGGGTCTAGAGCTTTGTCTATGAGGACTAATAGGCTATATTCAGGCTGTGAGAGGAAGGATGAAGGATGACTCCCAGGCTTCTGACTTTATTAACTGGGAGAAAGATGATGCTGTGATCTGGGGAGAGAGGAGGAGGAGATCCGAGAGAGAAAAAATGGTGATTTCTGTTTTGATCATCCTGATTTCGAAGGACCTGTGATGCAAGTAATTTGAGAAGTCTCACTTAAATTATGGGGCTGATAACAAGTCTGAAACTGAGGAGAGAGATCTGGACTGAAGACAGACTTGGTAAACATGAGAGAATAGATACATGTGAATGAAACTTCCAGAGTACATAGGTGGAGAAGCGGATCCAGGGCAGAATCCTGACAAATACTAACATTTAAGGGACTACAAAAAAGAAAGTGAAAAAGTACCTCAGTCGTGGCCAATTCTTTGGGACCCCATGAACTATACAGTCCATGGAATTTTCTAGGCCAGAATAATGGAGTAGCCTTTCCCTTCTCCAGGGGATCTTTCCAACCCAGGGATCAAACCCAAGTCTCCCGCATTGCGGGCAGATTCTTTACCAGCTCAGCCACAAGAGAAGCCCAACAAAAATAAGAGGAACTCAAATAATAACTGAAACAGAGTGGCCACAAAAATAATGAGAAAATTTTGTGGATGCAGTCAACAAATTCAGGGAGGAAATGGTAAAAGGAAATAATGAATAATGAAATAATGCAAAAGCTGAGAAGAATATGGCCAAAAGGAGCTCTTGATAAATCTGGTGAAAGCAATTTCTGTGAAATGATGAGGAGGGTAGACCCCAGACTGCAGTGGATAAGGTGTGAATGTCACTCGATTAAAAAAAAAAAAAAACACACACAGCAATTGTAGGTGATTCCTTCAATAAATTCAACTGTGAAGTGGAGAAGATGGGGAAAAGTTTGGGAGGTTGTGTTTGTTTCCTAGGCTGCCATAACAAATTACTTCAAACTAGATGACTTAAAACAGCAACCAATTATTCTCTCACAGTTCTGGAGGCCAGAAGTCTGAAATCAGGTGTCATTAAGGCCAGTGACCCTCTGAAGTGTCTAGAAGAGAATTCCTCCTTGGTTTGAGCTTCTGAGGGTTCCTGGCAATAATGAGTGTTCCTTAGCTTGTGGCTGAAGCACTTGATCTCCATCTTCACATGGCCTTCTTCCCTCTATATCTGTGTCTCTATGTCTGGATCTTTTTTTCCTTTCTTTTCTAAAAATGCCAGTCATTGGATTTAGGACCCACCCTAATCCAGTAAGTATCTTACTCAGCTCAGGCTACATGACAAAATATCGTAAATTGGGTGGCCTAAACAAAGAACTGAATTTCTCACAGTTCTGGAGGCTAGACATATGGGATCAGGGTGCCAGTATGGTCGGGTCCTGGTAAGAGCCCTCTTCCAGATTGCAGAAGGACAACTTCTTAAAGGAGGGCAGAGAAAGTAGGAAAAAAGGGCAAGCTAGCTCTTTGGATTCTTCATCCTATTCATGAGGGCTCACAGTTCTGGAGGCTAGACATCTGAGATCAGGGTGCCAGCATGGTTGAGTCCTGGTAAGTGATTTTTATTTTTGTTGATTTTAATACCCATGTTCTCTAAAGATGACAATTATTTCATAAGAGATTCTTATAAAATTTTATGAGATTTTACACCAGATCTGAGACTCACAGAGAAAATTGTCCCTGAAGGGTAAAAATGGTAAGGTCATAATAACTTAGTATAGTTTCTTATGGGTCTCAACAACTGTTTTAAATCTTCTGAAATTATAGTAGTATAGACAAGACATCTGGGATAGAATACAATAAGATTTGTATTTTATTCCCTACTAGATTTTTTCTAGGATGGTGTGATTTTAGAGTAATCCATTTCCATGAGGAATATTTTGGCTACTTGTTTACAAATCACCAAAAAAAAAAAAAACCTTGTTTATATTCTGTTTAAGTAAATTGGCCAGTTGAGAAGCATATCATATAATTACAGTCTGTTATCATTTTATTTGGATTAAAATAATTAACTTATATACCTTGTTTCCTCATGGCATGACTAAAGAAAATAAACAGAACAAAACCAGATCCCTTACCTTGAAAAAGAAAACGGACAAAATTTCAAGGCCAGTGACACAAAAGCTGTTTGAAATGCTGGAGTCCATTCTCTCTTTACTGTTTCTGTTAGAAGAATTAGAATTCTGAATTCAATTGGTGACAGCTATTCAGATAACTAGAAAATGCAGAAAGGATAATTCTCATGTCGTATTTTCATTCCTGCATTCATCCTTATTGTTTTAACTGAATTTCAGCAATCTAGAAATACATACGTGTTATTCTGGTGCCAATGGAATAACCATATTTTTGTTTACTTTTAGTTTCTTCCTAAGGCGGGGGTGTGGAGAAGACAATGGCACCCCACTCCAGTACTCTTGCCTGGAAAACCCCATGGACGGAGGAGCCTGGTAGGACACAACTAAGAGTCGGACACAACTGAGCGACTTCACTTTCACTTTTCACTTTCATGCATTGGAGAAGGAAATGGCAACCCACTCCAGTATTCTTGCCTAGAGAATCCCAGGGATGGGGGAGCCTGGTGGGCTGCCACCTATGGGGTCGTGCAGAGTCAGACAGGACTGAAGCGACTTAGCAGCAGCAGCAGTAAGGCAGCGGTGGCGAACAAATTCTGAAAGGAAACACCTGCAGACTCCAGCCTTTAGCCTCTGACTTTTTTGGTGATAGGATCCATAAACTGGCACATGGACATTCTATATGCTTCATTTCAGGTTGGAACAAGAAATGATTGTGAAGTGTTTGTCAATAATCATCTGTTCTTTTCCCCTCGTGACAAAAACTCAGCATCCCAGAACATACCAGCACATGCTTTCTCAAAGCCTGCTCTGAAGGCTCTGCATGGGCCTCTCAGGGTCACATGTGGGGCCCAACATCACCTTTCTGTGATGGTCAGTGGAACTGGGAGCTGAATACTGCCCACTTTGCCCAAGCTTGTCATCATCATACTCTAGTCACTGCTCTTGTCCATCATTCACTGATCTTCTGAACTACAAGAAAGAAACAATAATAGTTATAAATAACAGTCAATTTTCCAAAGATCTCAGAAAAAAATCTACTTCTAACTCCAAGGACATTCTAGGCTGAATGTTATATAGGTTTAAAGTCTTTTTTTTTCACAGGGTTAAATTATTTTGGTGCCTTCCCTAACAAGTTCATAAATTTATGAATTTATATGTCTATAGAGACTTGTAGTCTCTAAAATAAAGACCACTTGTGGTCTCTAAACTAATTAACTAAAGTTAATTTTAAGTTAACTAAAATTAACTCGTTTTTCTTTTGCATGAGTCAGAAACCAGCACAGAAATAGTCTCTCCATTGGTTCAACAAGTAACATACCAGTTATGTGCCAGGCACTATGATTAGCATTAGGTACAGAATGATCAGCAGAAAAGCAATGGGTTCTGGCCCCATGGAGCTTGCAGTTTGGTGAGGAAGACACATAACAAGTAAATGAGTTCATAAATAGAGAGTTGTAAATTCTGGCAAATTCTGCAAAGGTAAATAACAGGGATTTTTGAGAGCATAGAATACTGTAGACAACATGAAGTTTCCATGAGACTATGATGGTAGAGATGAAATCTGATGGCAGAGTAGAAATCTTCAGTAAAGTGCAGACGGAAAAGTATTTCAGGTAGGAGGATGGGTACATGCAAAAGTAAGAAGAGAACATAATATATTCAAAGTAATTAACAAGTTTAATATTTGCATCACAGGAAGGGTAAGAAGGTGGTGAGAGAGTGTCAGGAGAAGAGATTTTATTCTAATAACGATGGGAAGTCATTCAAAGGCTTTGAGCAGGATATTGATGTGATAAAATTTACATTTTTAAATGTATTTGGGTGGCAATGAAAATGTCCAAAGACTGAATGTTTGAAATATTCTTTAGGAGGCAACAGCATTAGTCAGAGCAAGTGGTGAAGATAGCTTTGACCACAGTGATAACAGTAAGGAGAACAGAGAATTAGATCTGGTCAAGAATTATGCCTAGATTTCTGGCTTTTGAACTTCTGTGAATGATGACACCGCTTATTATGGTAGGGTTTACTGAAGGAGGTTGCAGGTACCATCATGAGCTGGGTTTGGGACATGTCATCTTGGAGTCTTTGTGAGACCTCCTAGTATCAAGCAGGCCAAATACATAGATCTGAGACTCTGGAGAGACTCATTCAAACTGAAAATATGAATTTGAGAGTCAGTGACACATAGATGATCAGTCTAACAATGAGTCTGAATATCGGATGAGAAGAGAAAGAATTCCAGAAACAAGCCTTAAGGAACTTCAATATTTAAAGACTGGGTAGAGTAAAATGAGCTAGCAAAAGAAGTCTGAAAAGGGCAAGAGGGAAAAAGACCCCAGGAGAATGGCTTTGTTTCAGAAGACAAGGAAAAGGATTGTTTTAAGGACAGAATGATTTGCTGTTGTGAAATCAGCTGAGGAATCAAGTAAAATGAAGGCTGAACAGTATCCTTTAAATTCCAGATCCTAAGAATGATTGGTGGCCTTAGCAAGAGCTATTTCAGGAATGATGGGGGTGGAAGCCAGATCGAAGGGAGTGAGGAGTGTGTAGGAAGTGTGTTGTTCAACAAAAATTTGCTATTTTATGAGCCTTTCATATGTATGCTCATTATCTAACAGGATGTGGCAATTATGTATGAATAATATTCAGTTGCCTGGTTATTCTGTAGGTTTGTTGTTGATGAAAGAAAGAGAAAAAGGAGGAAGGAAGAAGGAAAGAAGGGAGGGAGAGAAAGACAAACATTAAATTAAGTCAGTTTTACTAAGTAATAACTGCAAATGAGATGCTGGCCAGTGATCTAAATGTACCAGCATCACCTTCTGTTTAAGACTCAGGGGTAAGATTTCACCTAAAACACTGGTAACATGAAATATTTCACTGCATTTGAAGAGCAGACATTTACCTGACACTAATTGTGTCTAGTGAAACATTTTGTGGCTTGTTTAATATTCTGTTCCAAGGTCTCTCTGCTCAGCATGGCCAATTGAAGAAAAGAAGAAAAGGCCTCTTACAATTAAAAGATATCCTCGCCTGCAGAATTCTTTTGCTTTTATCACATTGACTGAACAAACATTATATTAGACTTACAGTCACCTAGGAAAAGGCTTTTATGAGTAGAATTTTACGTATTTATATTCATTGCACACAAGTTCAGCATGTGATTTAAAAGAAAATATTCACATTTTTAAAAACCTATATTGTGTCCATTATAATTTCTCCTTCAATTCATGTTCCAAGGTCCTTCCATCCATGCCTCATGTCCTCCACTGACTTAACCCTGCTTTCAATCACTAGGTCTTCTGCTACTCTTGAGGTTTGTCCAATATCGTTTTTCTCTGGGACACTCTCCAACTCTCAGAAGTCTCCATTTCCTGTCTCCTCCTCTACCAGTTGGAGGAATGATCCACACTTTCCCAACACCCTGAAGCCCTAGAGTGGAGAGTGAAAATTTTAGTCGTATGTTTTATGGGAGAAAGGAGTGGAACACTGGTGCGAGGAAGATCAGTGACAAGAACGTGTCCTGACTGTCCCACACACAGCCTAATATCTTCAGGTTACTCAATTGGTCTACAAATACGTAACTTTCATTCATCTCCGCCCACTTTCTATTAGAATTTCTCTCTTTTATACCTTTTAAATATTCTTATAAAGGCCCACTTGAGCAGAGGTCCATCAGATTAAAATCTACAAGTTAGTGCCAAAGGAGGAACTGAGTTTCCATGGTCTAGACCGTTACAAATTTTAGACTTTTTGAACTTCTCACAAGGAAGAGAAAGGACTTTCAGAAGACAGTTCCTCTTTCACCAGTAGTGTTAAGAAGTAGTAGTGCTGGGAGATTACCTGAAGGAGAAGGGAAACAAAACCGAAAGAGTCGGAAGTGACTGCAGTGTCTGCTCCAGTTCGCCTGCCTCTTAGCCCCACTGCTCTTCATTGAAACAGAAGAACCAAAAAAGGTTGAAACAACTAGTTTGTTTCTAAAGGTAAAAATAAGAACATTCTAAATTTTATTTGAGCATTTACTATTTTCTCAATCCCAAACTATTGTGTATTAGATGTGTTGCATTTGCTCACATACAAAAATTTCAATTCATCTATAGACCACTCTTTGGAGCCAATTAAAGGAAAAATTAAATCTGTGACTCACCACCAAGATTCTCTTTAGTCTTCTTTCAGCTACAAGGACCCAGTTCCTATAAATAATCTTTTCCCTGATCCTGAGGACCCCCTGCTGCTTAACATGATAAATATGTGGTACTTTATGTAGTAATTATTCTCAACTTTTCCATGCTCCAACCCTTATTTTTCAGCACCAGATCTTTACCTTAAATGAACTCATCTTGCTGATGTACATATTTCTGTGGCTTCATTTCCCCCTATTATTCAGATCAAAATCTTACCATATACTGTGATTCATCCTTTTCTCTCAGTTTCCCAAATCCAACCAGTTATCAAGTCTTCTACTAACAGCAACTATCTTGTGACTTCTGTTTTATATCAATACTGACTCTCTGCTCAGATATTTTCTGTGGCCCCTCCATGGGTGTCTGGGACTTTCTGGTTCCAGTTCACAGCACACAAAAATCAAAAATAGCTAAGAAATTGTCAACTCTGGCTTTCCTTCTACCTAAACAGGCTACAAAGATGGAGGCACTTGGCTGCCCATTGTTAGAGCTTGAAGTTGAAGCCACTGGCTGGTGAACTCACAAGTGTAGGTAGGGTGCTATGTGAGGGGCAGGCTTTTCACTAACACCACAAGGGTCTCTGGCCCAAGTGGAGTTTGATAGTAGCATTTGCTATGAAAGAAAAGAGAAGAAAATACGGAGTTACTTTGACTGAGCACCACCTATCCTCTTAGACTCCACAGAATCAATCATGCATTCAAGGGAGAGAAGTCCACCCAAGTGTCCCCTCCCTCAGCCCTCCTGCTTCCTTGCATTTTCCTCTTCTCAAACCTCTGGAACTGCAGAGACCAAGTCCCCTCCCCACTTTTCTTCCTGGGTGTATAGGGCATCCCTTGTGGAAAACTCCAATTCAGCTATGCCTGCCTCTTGATTTGTTAATGTGGAAAGTCAACAAATATTTCACCTCCCCAGCACTGAATCATTCTCTATAAATACAGTCTTACTACAAAATGTTATTTTAGATATCAGATTTTGGAGTAATACTTGCTTTTGATTTCATTCCTGCTATAAGTACCTGTCCCTACCCACATACACTGGCGCATGCATGCACACACACACACATACACACACACACCACACACACACCACACACACACCACACACACACACACATACACACACACAGGAAATGCATGATATGAACTGTCCAAAGAGGCTCTCAGATGCTAAAAAATACATAAAGGACAGGCACATTTGTATTTGTATATTTTGAATTGTAGTTGCTGCTACTTGATCTTCTCCCTCTAGTCTCTAACCCTAAATCTATCACTATGGATGCCATGTCTCTTAAATGACTCCCTGGTTACTTTCCCTGCAGCTCAGTCCCAGATATGGCAGTTATCTGCTCAAAACACTTTTACTGCCTCCCTCCCTGCAAAATAAATTCAGAACTCTTAACAATGTGTGGAAGATGGTTTACAAAAAATGGTCACAACTTTTCCCATCCCTGTACGCATACTCTGTGCCATATGACTTTGCTACTCCTGCCAACAAGAGATGGAATCTATTTTTCCACCCTTGGAATCTGGCCTTGGTCATATGACTTGCTTTGTTCAATGGAGCATTAGAAAAATGTGATGTATCTGAGACTTACAGAGTGTTTGTGCATTGGGACTTGCCTTCTCTTGCTACCTTTGGTCTCCTGAGTTAACCCACGTGAAGAAGCCCATGCTTCCATCCTGGAGAATGAGGCCTACTAGAGAGTGGAGCAGAGCCATGGCCTCTAGAACCAAGGTCAGCAAACTCCAGTCACAGACCAAATTCAACCTGCCCTGTGTTTTGGTACAGCCTGAGCTAAGAATGTTTTTATAGAAAAACATTAACAATTGATTTGAAGATAAGGAGCCCTACCTTTGAACCTAATTATGATATTACCCCTTCCCCCAAAAAAAGTTCAAATCTCCTTATTAGAAGACCTGTATCACAAAATAAATTACTCAATTTTTATTTTACTTTAAT
This sequence comes from Bison bison bison, assembly GCF_000754665.1. Taxonomy (NCBI): domain Eukaryota; kingdom Metazoa; phylum Chordata; class Mammalia; order Artiodactyla; family Bovidae; genus Bison; species Bison bison. The sequence continues at coordinate 1,646,285 of NW_011495031.1, forward strand.
TCTGTCCATTAAAAAAATCTATGGAAAAAAAAATCTATGGAGATAGTTTCATCTCTTTTTATATATGTACATATGTAATATCATCATTATTTTAACCTGCAAAGTCTGACCTTTTTACTGCCTGATCCCATATAGAGGAATTTTGCTGACCCTGCTCTGGAACACCCAGCCTACCAACTACCAGTCATTTATGAAAGCCATTCTAGAACCCCACCCAGCCACACTGCTCATGTGCTGCAGGAATCAGCTGACTCTGCCCAAACCAGCCAACCTACAGAGCCATGAGAAGTAACAGATTCTTGCTACTTAAGACACTAAACTTAGGGGTGGATTGTTATACAGCAAAACCTAACTAATTCATAACATATACAGAGGATGAGGGGGTTAGATAGAATCACCGACTCAATGGACATGAATTTGAGCAAACTCCATGAGATAGTGAAGGACAGGGAAGTCTGGCATGCTGCAGTCCATGGGGTTGCAAAGAGCTGGACATGACTTAGTGACTGAACGACAACATACGCAAACTGCTTTATGATCTGACCTAGGACCCTGTATCCATGTCACCTCACTTCTAAACTAGATTCAGAAACCTCAGTGCTATTCAGTTTCACAAACCTACCCTGTCTGCTTAACCTCCAGCCCTCCTTCAGTCTAGAATGTGCTCTTCCCCCAACCACTTCTTCTGGACTCTTACTCATAAATGGTGACCTTCACAGGTCTCCTGGTCACACTCAATTTCATGCTGCTCTGATATCTAGAGCAATTTTTCCTACATGATAGGCTCCATGTTGTTTTCATCATTGTGTCCCATCTACTTGACCATAAAAAATGTATCGTTGCTCAGTCGTGTCCGACTCTTTGTGACCTCATGGACTGTAGCCTATGAGGCTCCTCCATCCATGGGATTTTCCGGGAAGGAGTACTGGAGTGGGTCGCCATTTCCTTCTCCAAGGAATCTTCCCAACCCAGGGATCAAACCTGGGTCTCCTGCATTGCAGGCAGACACTTTACCCTCTAAACCATATTTATTAAATCATGTCTCCATTCTACTTACACAACTTTCTTGCCCGTTAGCCCTGACATATACATACTTGAATCACTCTTGAAGATATCTGTGATTTTTGCTAACCCTCCAAAAAATTACACTCTAAACAGTGATACCTTGACATTATTCTTCAGGAGAAGATATTCTTACCAATTTACTTGATAAATTTCTGGTTTGAGTCTATCAAAGAAATAGATTTGACTTATGCACTATATTTTGATGAACACAAAGCATATTGTTTGTGAGTGGGAGAAAGAGGCAGATTTTACTCTTCACTCTTTTGTGCTCATTGTACTATTTCCTTATGTCCCAAAACATGCTTAACTTTAACTTTTATTTTGACCTGAAGATGTGTCTCTGTGCTATTTATTTTTAAATGTGGTTTTAGTACAGAGTAACCATGAGTCACAAACAGGTTTCCTGCCAAGAATGGATCACCTGACTCTCTACCACCTTCCAACAAATGACTCTTCATACTCCATCCCACTAATACCCCAACTATCTCTTCCTTTCTTCTTCCTTTGTCAGGTACAATAAACTCCTTCATTACATTGAATTTTATATCCCAAAGTAAAAAAATTAGAGTTAACTGGTATATTTTTATATCTGTGAAAATGTTTTTGGATATTTCAGTATAAGATGAAGTTCATCACAATTTTTCCATAAAATTTTAAAAAATCTTATTTATTTAAATGGTTTTTTACTTAGTTACAGTTTTGGGGAGAAATATATTCTATCCTTTCATCTTTTTTCCTCTTTCTTTCTTCTCAACCTTTCCTTTCTTCTTTATTTTTAACAAACATTTAGGATTGACTAATGTATATACTCATTGGAAAAGACTCTGATGCTGGGAGGGGATTGTGGGCAGGAGGAGAAGGGGACGACAGAGGATGAGATGGCTGGATGGCATCACCGACTCTATGGACATGAGTTTGAGTGAACTCTGGGAGTTGGTGATGGACAGGGAGGCCTGGCGTGCTGCAATTCATGGAGTTGCAAAGAGTCGGACATGACTGAGCGACTGAACTGAACTGAACTGAATGTATATACAGTGACAAAGACCCTTCTTTAAGGCTCTCTCTTGCTTTAATGCAGTGGAACTTAGGGGAACAATTTCTACCACCTTCCCTAGGGCACCTGACAAACTCTGGAAATAGTTGGGTTGTCAGAATTCAGGAGTGTGGGGGTGGGAGTACTATTGGCAATATAATGGGTAGGGCATAGGGATGTTGCTAAATTTTCTATAGTGCACAGGGTAGCCCCCAAACAATAAGGAACTATCTGCCCCCAAATATCAATAGGGTTGAGGTTGAAAAAGCTTGCTCTAAGGTATCCAATGTTTTTTTTTTGTCACAAGATCATTGTTCACAGTAGAATAATTTCCCTTTTTCATTCCTCTTGACTTCCATCTCAAACATTGAGAATTCTAAATTCCCATTTTTTTTAAGCTATGGGAATTATCACTCTCTTTATGATGTCCTTTTTATTCCTACTGAATGTAATATCTCCTTTCTCTTGAATCTCACAGTATTTTGTCTGTACCTTTCTCATTGATGATGTCAAGCAACTAAGCACTGATCATGTTACTTTTTCTATGAACCTAGTGATCTTTATTGGAAACTTGGGAAATCTCTCAATCTCATTGGACCTCAACTTTGTCACCTGCATAATAAAGGTGACGGTGTGATACCTCTAATACTCTTTCCAGCTCCTCTCTCTTGATTCTCTCCTTGTCAATCATATGTGATCCTTGTCCCCACATACCAGTATGCAAATGAAGTCATACCTCCGAAGGACTCTTGTTCTAACTTGTCACACTAGCACCTAACATCATCCATTAAAATTCTTTTCGTACTAATTATAGAGCTCTGGCTCAGTTTTGGGGGGGGAATTGAAAAACACTCAAAGCAATGACTAAGAAGTTATTGATAGACACATAGAGATTACAGTGATTTAAATATGAAATATCCCAAGTGGTTACAAATATCAAGAGAAGAGGGCTACATCTCTATTTCATCCTATGTTTTTAGTCCCTTAATCCAAGTGGAATTTAAAACACTGTCCTACCACTTATCCCTATAATCTGTCTTCTCAGAATGGTTTTCTGAACCTTGGAAACAACCTACATATTATGTAAATAATGAGGTGTCATATCATAAAAAGTGAGATAATTATATACTATTTTAAAGACATAACTAAATTGTTTACATTTTTTTAATCAAAGTAGCAACATATTTCAGCTCTATGTTTAGTCAAAATAGAGATTTGGGAAATAGGGGCTTTTTATAGCTTGTCAGTCTATTTTTATTTTTTTAATAAATCATTCCATGATTAACCATATAGTCTGTTTCAATTAACTTCACCTCACAGTGTTCTTTAGAAACTCTAATTACAACTTAGATTACCATTCAGAACACCTGCTCTTGTGGGTTTCAGTAATTTCAGCCTTGAATATTTTGACACAAAGAGCTATAATCATTGAGAATTTTATGGTTTTTTAAAAGTATTCTGTGCCCCACCTTACTAGCTAACTACAACCTACTTTATATGCCATGACTTTTTGCTTACTGAAGCTACTGTCTTTTATTTTTCATCTTGAGTCACTAATTTGGGGAAATGTGGATACTTAGCATGAAAACCATGAGCATCTAGGGTCCCCACTCTCTGCTTATATGACATATAATAGATCACTTCTGCTGCTGCTGCTGCGGCTGCTGCTAAGTCGCTTTAGTCGTGTCTGACTCTGTGCTACCCCATAGACGGCAGCCCATCAGGCTCCCCCGTCCCAGGGATTCTCTAGGCAAGAACACTGGAGTGAGTTGCCATTTCCTTCTCCAACGCATGAAAGTGAAACGTGAAAGCGAAGTCGTTCAGTCATGTCTGAGTCTTCGCAACCCATGGACTGCAGCCTACCAGGCTCCTCCATCCATGGGATTTTCCAGGCAAGAGTACTGGAGTGGGGTGCCATTGCCTTCCCCATATTGGAAAACAAAAAAGAGAGATCTGAGCATTAAATTCCTAGAGAGCCCATTCTCTTATCTAATGACATCATTAGGCAAGATGTGTCAAGCTTTCAATGAGATAAAGAATACCACACACACAATGACGTTTTTATCCCAATGTAAGTAATTTAAATGTCTATAGTTTGCACACACAGCCTAATGGCCAGTGGTAACAATCAGGAGTTAACTGCACATACAATTCTCTATTATGATTAAATTTCCCCTATCAAATCTCTTTCATAACTGACATATGCTAAGCTTCACATTTTTAACTCTCATTATTAGCATGTGGAAGACAAATTAGAAATGTGGGATATGGCAGTATTAATTTCCTTCGGTGGCTCGGAACAAGTTTGGTGGGCATATATCTTGCTGTGCTGTGCTTAGTTGTTCAATCATGTCCAACTCTTTGTGACACTATGCACTGTAGCCCACCAGGCTCCCCCATCAATGGGGATTCTCCAGGCAAGAATACTGGAATGGGTTGTCATGCCCTCCTCCAGAGGATCTTCCCAACCCAGAGATCAAACCCAGGTCTCCCACACTGCAGCCAGATTCCTTAGCATCTGAGCCACCAGGGAAGCCCAAGAACACTGGAGCGGGGCCTATCCCTTCTTCGGGGTTTATTCCCAGCCCAGGGTTTATTCCCAACCAAGGAATTGAATTGGGGTCTCCTGCATTGAGTGCAGATTCTTTACCAAGGAAGATACCAGGGCATATTCCCTGAGCTACCAGGGAAGCCTGGACATATATCTTAAGCCATCTTATTTCACCTGGAAAGCTATACTCACCATTCTGGGCTCGAAGAAAATAGGCCTAACTTCAAACGGACAAGGTGTTTATCAGAATTGATGATTTATTGCTCTTTTTGTAATTAATCAGATGTGAATATATTTAACATCACTCCTACCTATCCCACCAATACTCCAACTTTCTTGTCCCCAATTAGTTTTATTATAAAGTCCAATATATATCTGCTGCTGCTGCTGCTAAGTCGCTTCAGCCATGTCCGACTCTGTGCGATCCCATAGACGGCAGCCCACCAGGGTCCCCCGCCCCTGGGATTCTCCAGGCAAGAACACTGGAGTGGGTTGCCATTCCCTTCTCCAGTGCGTGAAAGTGAAAAGTGAAAGTGAAGTCGCTCAGTCATGTCTGACTCTTAGCGACCCCATGGACTGCAGCCTACCAGGCTCCTCCGTCCATGGGATTTTCCAGGCAAGAGTACTGGACTGGGGTGCCATTGCCTTCTCCCAATATATATCTAACCACTACAAATTCCAGTTGATAAACTAGGATATTTGCTTATGCTAGTCTTAAAACTGAAATTATGCAAGTAGTATAATGAAAAGAAAAGGTTTTGAATTTTATGTCCAAGTGCAATATGAAAACAGCCAACACTAAAAGTGATATCAGATGGGAAATTCTGCAGGCACTGTAGGGCATGAATCCAAAACTTGAAATTTCCATTACAGCAACTTCTATATCAGTAGATTACGTCTTGTAAAACTACTTGGTATGATCTAATAGCACATTAGAAGTATGTGCTACCACTTGACCTAGATTTTACTACTGAGGGCAGCAAATGTTAAATGAAATGCCTTCTCTTCTCTGCATTCTCTCTCCTCCCTGCCACAGACACCATCAAAACAGACTGTTTTTATTTTACTTCTCTTTGACTAGGTCTACATCTTTTTGGCCTAACTAGTAAACATTTACTTTATTTTTATATTTTGAGATACAAGCTGTATTTCAACCCAGAAGCCATCCATTTCAGTGCTAAAAGCAGCATTAACAGCATTTACTACAATTAAATCGCAATAGTACTCAAGCTTTGAATTAAGATGCTACCCTTGACCTTTGGGAGAGGTGATTTGCCATTAGGTTTATTAGAGTAGCTCTGAAGCATGTTAGAAAGCTGTTTTTTCTTAAATGCAAGATGGATGGAAGTTCAGATGTAATCAAGGGTAGGTTCATTTAGCCCAGCTGTACCACTGAGATTTTGACCCAAGACTGAAGAGTCAGAGATTCATCATATTTAAGAGCCAGAACAAACATTGAGAGGATCTCCTCCTCTCTGAAAAATAAATAAATAACTTCCATAAAGATGAAGCAGATGAGAAGAATTGGTTGCTATAAGGAAACTCATCCTACACCCAAAAAGCCAACAATGTTTGGTATTAACAAAAGGGGATCAGAGAGAAAACGATACAAACCACTGCTTTCTGTGCTGCCTCCATCTTTGTCAAAGGCAATAATCTCAAGAGAGAAACTGTGCCTAGGAGATACTTTCCGGGAAAAATTAATTTCTCTAGTGTTTCAGTTTCAAGATTTCTTTATTACTCACTCACATCCCCACCACAATAGTCATTTCTCAGGGGAGGACTAAGTAATAAAGTGAAGCCTCCTTTAGGCTGCTGTCAGAAGCAGAATGGTGTTTGTGTCACTTGGCAGAAACAAGTGGAATAATCACCAGGTTTTGAACCATTTGAAGGGAGCCTTCCTAGGAGATGGTGAAAATAACATAGTAACTAACTCTCCATGTCTATTACTGCTGGTGGGCACAGGCTCCAGTCCAATAACAGTGAAAATGATCTGTATCCTTGAAGACATAACCTCAATAACACCCTTTTCTCCCCACCTGTCCTTCTCTTCCATGTACACCTCAAAAATGGAGTCACTTTCGCATCTTCCACTGATAAAACATTTTCATTTTTAGTGCTTAGTCGCTCAGTCATGTCTGACTCTTTGTGACCTTTTGGACTGTAGCCTACCAGACTCTTCTGTCCGTGGGATTTTTCCGGGCAAGAATACTGGAGTGGGTTGCCATTTCCTCCTCCAGGGGATCTTCCTGACCCAGGGATTGACTGATAACTAGACTAGGGTTAATATCTGGATTGGTAGGAAAGGGAAAGAAAACAGATAGCTTGCAGTATCTCCCAGATTAGCTGCAAATGGGCTGGACATCTGAAAGTAGGGGATGGATTTTTTTTTTTTTTTTTAACAAACCAGAGAAAGGTGGACCCCTGTGGTCTTAGTTCTACTGTCCTATCACAAGTCAAAAAGTACCAGAGTTTTGGGGACCAAGTCCACTTTTTATTCATATGCTTATTTTAAATTTCAAAACAAAAAGATTGCTAAAGAAAAAAATGTCTATGTAATCTTTTAATTCTTTCAAAATATGAAGTCAACTTAGTATATTTCATCACACATCTGTCCAGGACAAACAATGGGCAAGGAGATAAGATGTTGTGGTTGAAAGGGCATAAGACTTGTAAACAGCAAGCTGTGAACTTGAGTCCCAGGTTAGCCAATCACTGGCTATTTATACTTGGGTTCTCACATATAGTTTGGAGTTTCTCTTTCATTATCTTTGAAATGAAAACAAGTCTTCCCTGGAGGCTCAGAGGTAAAGAATCTGCCTGCAAAGAGGGAGACCCAGGTTCAATCCCTGTCAGGAAGATCCCCTGGAGAAGGAAATGGCAACCCACCACAGTACTGTTGCCTGGAAAATTTCATGGACAGAGGAGCCTGGTGGGCTACAGGCCATGGGGTCACAAAGAGTCAGCTATAACTGAGCAACTTCACTTTCATACTTGGGTTCTCATATATACCTTGGAGCATCTGTTTCATTACCTTTAAAAAGAAAACAGTGACCTGGATTATGGAATTGTTCTAAACATCAAATGAGGTGAATATGTGCAGAGATCCCAAGAATGTCAGTTATGATCATTTTACTCACAATTATATCTTCTCACCCCACCCAAGAGCAATACTGAATTGGGCAGGTACAGCTTGATTGAGAAGCATTTTAAATGAGCACCATTCCCTAATGATTTCAGAGAAAGGTATATGTGAAGATGTTTTCTTAAGTTAGCCCCTACATTCTCCAGTAAGCCTTCACTTTATTTCAAGTGTTTTTTAATCTTTAATCCTCTTATATAGGCAACTGGTGTTCCAACCATGGATAGGGATAGGACCTTATGAATTTTTCCTGACCTGGAATGAAAACGTGCATTAAGGAGAAAAAATTCCAACCAGTATATCATATTTATGATTTAATTTGCCAGGGAAAACAGAATGATTTGTATTTTCTCAGTGGATCCAACTGCTTCTTGTTACTCACTATTAATTTTTTTATGAGTAGGAAGCTGACATTTAGATACATTCTGAACATTGGCTGACATTATTCAAGAGTTTTCAACAGACTAAAACCTTCTACTTTGTTTAATTATATGCTTATCTTATTACTCTCAAACCTATTTCTAGATGATAAATTGTCCTGAAACCATTGTTGTTATAGGGGAGGAGGTGAGTGGGAGTTGGGAGGTGGGGCAGGGGATGTGATTAAGAAAACAGAGCTACCAAACAGTTATTGGTCATGAGCACGTGGACCAGTATGCCTATTCTTGTAAATAACAACTTTTTGAGTTCAGAGACTTGACTGGAAATCTCTTTTATCTTTAAGGACAAAGATTGCAGGTTCTATGTCTATTTTGCTTCCCATTGGATCATTGGCTTAGTTTAATTTGTTTTTGTTTTCACATCTTTTACTGTAGCGAACACAAGACCAGGAGTGACTGTGGCTCAGATCATGAACTCCTTATTGCCAAATTCAGACTTAAATTGAAGAAAGTAGGGAAAACCACTAGACCATTCAGGTATGACCTAAATCAAATCCCTTATGATTATACAGTGGAAGTGAGAAATAGATTGAAGGGATTAGATTTGGTAGACAGAGTACCTGAAGAACTATGGACTGAAGTTCGTGACATTGTACAGGAGACAGGGATCAAGACCATTCCCAAAAAAAGAAATGCAAAAACATAAATGGTTGTCTGAGGAGGCCTTACAAATAGCTGAGAAAAGAAAAGATGCAAAAGGCAAAGGAGAAAAGGAAAGATATACCCGTTTGAATGCAGAGTTTCAAAGAATAGCAAGGAGAAATAAGAAAGCCTTCCTCAGCGATCAATGCAAAGAAAGAGGAAAAAAATAGAATGGGAAAGATTAAAGATCTTTTCAAAAAAATTAAAGATACCAAGGTAATATTTCATGCAAAGATGGGCTCAATAAAGGAGAAAAATAGTATGGATCTAACAGAAGTAGAAGATATTAAGAAGAGGTGGCAAGAATACATAGAAGAACTGTAGAAAAAAGATCTTCATGACCCAGATAACCATGATGGTATGATCATTCACCTAGAGCCAGACATCTTAGAATGATGAGTCAAGTGTGGGCATTAGGAAGCATCACTAAGAACAAAGTCAGTGGAGGTGATGGAATTCCAGTGGAGCTATTCCAGATCCTTAAAAATGATGCTGTGAAAGTGCTTCACTCAATATGCCAGCAAATTTGGAAAACTCAGCAGCAGCCAGGACTGGAAAAGGTCAGTTTTTGTTCTAATTCCGAAGAAAGGCAATACCAAAGAATGCTCAAACAACCACACAATTTCACTCATCTCTCACGCTAACAAAGTAATGCTCAAAATTCTCCTAGCCAGGCTTCAATAGTACATGATCCATGAACTTCCAAATGTTCAAGCTGGATTTATAAAAGGCAAGGGAACCAGAGATAAAATTGCCAACATCCATTGGATCATCAAAAAAGCAGTGAGTTCCAGAAAAAAATATGCTTCTGCTTCATTGACTATGCCAAAGCCTTTGACTGTGTGGATCACAACAAACTGTGGAAATTTCTTCAAGACATGGGAATACCAGACCACCTGACCTGCCTCCTGAGAAATCTGTATGCAGGTCAAGAAGCAATAGTTAGAACTGGACATGGCACAACAGACTGGTTCCAAATTGGGAAAGGAGTACATCAAGCTGTATACCACCACCCTCCTTATTTAATTTACATGCAGAGTTCATCATGAGAAATGCTGGGCTGGATGAAGCACAAACTGGAATCATGATTCCTGGGATAAATTTCAATAACCTCAGATATGCAGATGACACCACCCTTATGGCAGAAAGTGAAGAAGAAATAAAGAGCTTCTTGATGAAAGTGAAAGAGGAGAGTGAAAAAGTTGGGTTAAAGTGCAACATTCAGAAAACTAAGATCATGGTATCCAGTCCCATCACTTCATGGCAAATAGATGGGGAAACAGTGGAAACAGTGGCTGACTTTATTTATTTGGGCTCCAAAATCACTGCAGATTGTGACTGCAGCCATGAAATTTAAAGATGCTTACTCCTTAGAAGAAAATTATGACCAACCTAGACAGCATGTTAAAAAGCAGAGACATTACTTTGCCAAGAAAGGTCCGTCTAGTCAAAGCTATAGGTTTTCCAGTTGTCATGTTTGGATGTGAGAATTGGACTATAAAGAAAGCTGAGCACTGAAGAATTGATGCTTTTGAACTGTGGTGTTGGAGAAGACTCTTGAGAGTCCCTTGAACTGTAAGGAGATCCAACTAGTCCATCCTAAAGGAAATCAGTCTTGAATATTCATGGGAAGGACTGATGCTGAAGCTGAAACTCCAATACTTTGGCCACCTGATGCGAAGAACTGACTCATTTGAAAAGACCTTAATGCTGGGAAAGATTGAAGGCAGGAGAAGAAGGAGATGACAGAGGATGAGATAATTGAATGGTATCACTGACTCAATGGACTGAGTTTGAGTAAGTTCCAGAAATTGGTGATGGACAGGGAAGCCTGGCATGCTGCCTTCCATGGGGTGGCAAAGAGTCAGACATGACTGAGAAACTGAACTGAACTGTAGTGAAATACAATTGTAAATCTTTGGGAACTTAATCATAATTCCAATTTTAATATATTCTTGAAAGAAAAGTAATTCTAAAAAGGTGTTTGCCTTGATATCTGCTATGCATATCCTAAAGCTATTTCTACAGCTTCATTTCTCCTTGCTGCTATAGGTTTTAAATGGGAACTGGATTGAGTCTATTCCCTACTGACTATATTCTGGTGTATTAATTAAAAAACAGAGGGTGTATTAATCGTATTTTTAAATGTTTATATATTTTATAATGCTTTGACATCTTGGTGGTTTATGGACTTGGGGACGAACTGACCCTACAAAGGTCAGCTGATTCCTAGAGATAGCGAACAACTCACCTTGAGCAAGACCTTGATGCACTTAACCATCAAAGTGATGGACAGGAAGGCCTGGCGGGTTGCAGTTCATGGGGTCGCAAAGAGTCGGACACGACTGAGCAACTCAACTGACTGACTGACACACCCTAATCTTGTCAGCAACTGTTACTGCCTTGATCCTTATCCCATACCTCCCCCCTTCTGCCTATCTATCCCCCAGGGAGGGGGTCAAGTTCTTGAAACTTGGCCTACTGTGTTCCCCTTTTGCCTGGCAAAGAAATAAAGCCACTCTTTCCTTTTCCATAACTCTGTCTCCATATTTCTGTTTAGCATCAGTGCACAGAGAGCCAATATTTTGGCAACAAATTGAAATGTGTGTGTGTGCTTAGTCTCTCAGTCATGTCTGACATTTGTGACCCAGGGACTGCAGCCCGCTAGGCTCCTCTGTCCATGGAATTCTCCAAGCAAGAAGACTGGAAAGAAAGTGAAAGTGAAGTTGCTCAGTCATGTCCAACTCTTTGCAACCCCATGGACTGTAGTCTACCAGGCTTCTCCCTCCATGGGATTTTCCAGGCAAGAGTACTGGAGTGTGTTGCCATTTCCTTCTCCAGGGGATCTTCCCCTCCCAGGGATCGAACCTGGGTCTCCCACATTGTAGGCAGACACTTTACCCTCTGAGCCACCAGAGGAACCCTTAAGTGAATAAATTACAAACTAAATCAACCATATATTCTGACTTATATATAAAAAAGAGGAGGAAGATGGAAGCAACACAAATTACTGTAAGTGAGCGGCCCTTCACTGTGTGGGTACCACACAAGTTCTCCAGTTGACTCCACCATTAGACTTGGCTGCAGACACCATCCAGGAACCAGAGCTGCTCTTTCCATCACACCAGGAGGGAACCTTCTTTGTCACCGGGGCATGGAGAGAACCCAAGTCTGCGCCTTCAGGCACCTCTTCCGCCAGGCTCCAAGCAGAGGGCTTAGCCTGAGTTGTGTTCTTCATCTTCTTCTCCTTCAGGTTAATGGTGGTAAAATGAGACAAAGGAAGAGCCTAGAACTTGGGTACCTCCGCTTTCTGTAGTTGTTTTATTTTCTTCTCCTTCTGTAAGTGACTTTTTTGAATCAAAAGAGAAAGGGCCTATTTCCACAGCTCTCCTCAGTGGGATTTTGGGCTTAAAAGGTTTTCCATCATGGGACAGTTGTTGAGCTCTTATCATTCCTGACTGCTCCTCATCCTCACCCTTTTGGGTGGTTTTGAGTTCTCTTCTTCCAAACAAAGGCAGGAGGATTCATGAGGGAAAGAGCTCCATGTGGAAAATGTAGGTCATCCAGAGGACCCAAGACGTGGTGGCTACGAATAGATTCTTCCCACAGTGCTTCTTCATAAATGTGGACTCCTACAAGGGCAGTGAACATCACATCTTCCCTTGAACTTGATTTGGGTTCTTCTTCCCATACACAGAAGATCCTAAAAAGTGCTGAGAAGCAAGAGTCAGAAAATGCAGCAAGAGGTGTTGGAAACGAATGCAAAATTCAAGAAATGTAATCCTATAGATGCGGGGCTCTACAAATTTAAGCATGGAAACTGGATTCTGGAATTCTTTACAGTGGATGCATTTTGCCTAAGAAACTGCCAGAGAAGCCACCCACCATGCCTATTGGCTTTGATTTTGAAATGGAGAAAAGAATCAAACAGTGAGAAGCAAAGAGGGTATTGGAAGATAAACACTTTAAATTTATGGAAAGCCTTGCCTTTATCATATCTTGTTAGGTGTTGTGGGTGTCCCCCCCCACCAAAAAAAAAAGAATACTGGAGTGGGTTGCGATTTCCTTCTTCAACTTGAAAAATGAAGGTCCAATTTCCCCATCTTTAAATAAAGAAAATCAGTGCAATCACACCTGCACTGCCCAGTCATTGTGAAGACTAAGATCACTTACGCAAGCAACAAGGATAGTGCCTGAAATATAAAGTTTAAAACCATGTGATTTCTCTTCTATTTCTATCAATATCTCTCAGTTGAGTTCAGTCACTCAGTCATGTCTGACTCTTTGCGACTCCACAGACTGCAGCACGACAGGCTTCCCTGTACATGACCAACTTACAGAGCTTACTCAAACTTATGTCCATTGAGCCAGTGATATCATCCAACCATCTCATCTTCTGTCGTTCCCTTCTCCTCCTCCCCTCAATCTTTCCCAGAATCAGGGTCTTTTCAAATGAGTCAGTTCTTTGCATCAGGTAGCCAAAGTATTGGAGTTTCAGCCTCAGCATCAGTACTTCCAATGAATATTCAGGACTGATTTCCTTTAGGATGGACTGGTTGAATCTCCTTACAGGCCAAGAGACTCTCAAGAGTCTTCTCCAACACCACAGTTCAAAAGCATCAGTTCTTCAGTGCTCAGCTTTCTTCATAGTCCAGCTCTCACATCCATACATGACTACTGGAAAATCCATAGCTTGGACTAGACGGACCTTTCTTGGCAAAGTAATGTCTCGCTTTTTAACATGCTGTCTAGGTTGGTCATAATTTTCTTCTAAGGAGTAAGCATCTTTTAATTTCATGGCTGCAATCGCCATCTGCAGTGATTTTGGAGTCCCCCAAAATAGTCTTTCACTGTTTCCATTGTTTTCCCATCTATTTTCCATGAGGTGATGGGACTGGATGCCATAATTTTAGTTTTCTGAATGTTGAGTTTTAAGCCAACTTTTTCACTCTTCTCTTTCACTTTCATCAAGAGGCTCTTTAGTTCTTCTTCATTTTTTGCCATAAGGGTGGTGTCATCTGCATATCGGAGATTATTGATATTTGTCCCCGCAATCTGATTCCAGTTTGTGCTTCATCCAGCCCAGCATTTCTCATGATGAACTCTGCATGTAAGTTAAATAAGCAGCGTGACAATATAGCCTTGACATACGCTTTTCCCAATTTGGAACCAGCCTGTTGTTCCATGTTCTAACTGTCCAGTTCTAACTGTTGCTTCCTGACCTGCATAGAGGTTTCTCAAGAGGCACATCAGGTGGTCTGGTATTCCCATCTCTTGAAGAATTTTCCACAGTTTGTTGTGATCCACACAGTCAAAGCCTTTGGCATAGTCAATAAAGCAGAATTAGATGTTTTTTCTGGAACTCTCTTACTTTTTTGATGATCCAACGGACATTGGCAATTTGATCTCTGGTTCCTCTGACTTTTCTAAATCCAGCTTGAACATCTGGAAGTTCATGGATCATGTACTATTGATGCCTGGCTTACAGACTTTTGAGCATTACTTTACTAGCATGTGAGATGAGTACAATTTTTCAGTAATTTGAGCGTTCTTGGGAATTGCCTTTCTTTGGAACTGGAACAAAAACTGACCTTTTCCAGTCCTGTGGTCACTGCTGAGTTTTCCAAATTTGCTGGCATATTGAGTGAAGCACTTTCACAGCATCATCTTCTAGGATTTGAAATAGCTCAATTGGAATTTAATCATCTCTACTAACTTTGTTCATAGTGATGCTTCCTAAGGCCCACTTGACTTCACATTCCAGAATGTCTGGCTCTAAGCGTGTTATCACGCTGTCATGATTATCTGGGTCATGAAGATCTTTTTTATACAGTTCTTCTATGTATTCTTGCCATCTCTTCTTAATATCTTTTGCTTCTGTTAGGTCTATACCATTTCTATTCTTTATTGTCCTATCTTTGCATGAAATATTACCTTGGTATCTCTAACTTTCTTGAAGAGATCATTAATCTTTCCCATTCTATTGTTTTCCTCTATTTCTTTGCATTGATCGCTGAGGAAGTCTTTCTTATTTCTCCTTGCTATTCTTTGAAACTCTGCATTCAAACGGGTGTATCTTTCTGTTTCTCCTTTGCTTTTTGCTTCTTTTCTTTTCTCCGCTATTTGTAAGTCCTCCTCAGACAACCATTTCGCATTTTTGCATTTCTTTTTCTTGCTGATGGTCTTAATCACTGCACCTTATACAATGTCATGAACCTCGGTCGATGGTTCATCAGGCACTCTATCAGATCTAATCCCTTGAATCTATGTCTCACTTCCACTGTATAATCGTAAGGGATTTGATTTAGGTCATACCTGAATGGTCTAGTGGTTTTCCCTACTTTCTTCAATTTAAGTCTGAATTTGGCAATAAGGAGTTCATGATCTGAGCCACAGTCAGCTCCTGGTCTTATTTTTGCTGACTGTATAGAGCTTCTCCACCTTTGGCTGCAAAGATAAAATCAATCTGGTTTCAGTGTTGACCATCTGGTGATGTCCATGTGTAGAGTCTTCTCTTGTGTTGTTGGAAGAGGGAGTTTGCTATGACCAGTGCTTTCTCTTGGCAAAACTCTATTAGGCTTTGCCCTATTTCATTCTGTACTCCAAGGCCAAATTTGCCTGTTACTCCAGGTGTTTCTTGATCCTACTTTTGCATTCCAGTCCCCTATAATGAAAAGGATATCTTTGTAGGTCTTCATAGAACCGTTCAACTTCAGCTTCTTCAGCGTTACTGGTCAGAGCATAGACTTGGATTACCGTGATATTGCCTGGTTTGCCTTGGAAACAAACAGAGATCATTGTTGTTTTTGAGATTGCATCCAAGTACTGCATTGGATTCTTTTTGACTATGATGGTGACTCCATTTTTTCTAAGGGATTCTTGCCCACAGTAGTAGATATAATGGTCTTCTGAGTTGAATTCACCCATTCCAGTCCATTTTATTTCACTGATTCCTAAAATGTCAATGTTCAAGCTTGCCATCTCCTGTTGACCACTTACAGTTTACCTTGATTAATGGACCTAACATTTCAGGTTCCTAGGCAATACTGCTCTTTACCACATCAGACTTTACTTCCATCACCAGTCACATCCACAAGTGGGCGTTGATTTTGCTTTGGCTCTGTCTGTTCAGTCTTTCTGGAGTTATTTCTCCACTGGTCTCCAGTAGCATATTGGGCACCTATTGACCTGGGGATTCCATCTTTTAGGGTTCTATCTTTTTGCCTTTTCATACTGTTCACTAAATTAAGTGTATCATGTAAAAGGGACTTCTATGTCATTCAGTAGTAAGGTGATAAGAGGATACTGAAGGATTTTCAAGGAAACAGATTACATATTCTCTACCAGTAGTGAATATCAGGATTAATCTTAGAGTCTCATCAAAAAGATCTTAGAGATTATAAATTACAAGACTGGATTGTCATAGGTACTACATATTTTTTTCAAAAGATTTACAATTGATTCTTATATGAATGTTTGTTAAGAATCCTTGAAGTACTTATTTTAGCAGGTATATTTGTTGTATGAGATTATGATGCTGCCATATTTCTAATTCTTCTCTTTTTTTTTGTACATTCAATGAAACTTTATTTCATTCAAGATGCCATGAACTAAGGGGCTTCCCTGGTGGCTCAGTGGTAAAGAATCTGACTCACAAATGCAGGAGATGTGGATTTGATCCCTGGGTAGGGAATATCCCCTGAAGAAGGAAATGGCAACCAACTCCAGTATTCTTGCCTTGGACATTCCATGGACAGAGGATCCTAGTGGGCTACAATCCAGGAGTCACAAAAGAGTCTGACAGAATTTAGTGACTAAACAACCATGAACTGAGCCAGGCACCAAGGATACAAAAAAAAAAAATGAGCTGCAATTCATGATCTCAGAGATGTCTTTAGTGAAAGACATGTACGTCAAAGAAATAACTATTAGGAGATAGAGATGCTATTATATTAGCATATTTACCATTCAATAGAAGCTCAAAGGAAGGAACTCTGCCATGACCCATCTCTGGCTTCAATTGTAGCTAGGTTTTTTACTGCCAAAAATAAGGAGCATTTTAGTACAAGCTATGAATCCTTTGCTTTCAAGCAGCTGATCTGTACTAGCAGTTCCCAGGTCCTAATAGGTCCCAGTGCATAATACCATTGCCAAGAGGCCTGGTACAAATCTCTGAGCAGAGCCTCTCAGACTGGAGGATGTCTGAGTTCTAATTATGAATTCTCCTTTACCCTTAGTTACACTGTCCCCAGTGGGCAGTTACTTAATACTTAATACCCATGACCTACTTCCCCAGTCTATAAAACTGGCACAATAATACTTATCTGCTTTTTATGATTTGGCATTCAGCAGTTAGATAGCATTTTTATTTTAAAGGAATCTTATAGTCATTAGCTAGTTTTTTTCCTAACTAGCAGTGCCTGCCTCACAGGGATGGCATGAAGGTGAATGAGTTAACGTTGGCTAATGCTTTGAAGTTGAGAAGACATTTCCACCATTGTACAAGAGCTGACTTTGGCATCATGAGGTTTCCCAGACTTGCTTGCTGCCAGGGTCAGCGCTTGGGGTGGGGGTGGTGTTGATGTGCAATGCTCTCTTCCCTCACCTCTCTTAAACAGTTCACCAGCAGAATCCAGCATGGATTCAGAGGCAACATTTTAAACATACTTATGTCATGTAAGAACATCCCTTCCAGTGATAAGTACAAACTAGATGGGCAAAGCAGAACTACACTCCCAGGTAT
Organism: Bison bison bison; assembly: GCF_000754665.1. Taxonomy (NCBI): domain Eukaryota; kingdom Metazoa; phylum Chordata; class Mammalia; order Artiodactyla; family Bovidae; genus Bison; species Bison bison. The sequence goes on from NW_011495031.1 coordinate 1,663,901, forward strand.
CCAAATGTTTCACCTCCAAGTTCTTCCTAACAACAGTGAAATGGCTGGTTGGAGCCAAGGGAGTTCAATACTCACCAAGTCAACAGGTAACACAGAATTAAAGGGTTTGTATTACAACATGGGAAAAGTACATTTTCCTAATTATGTAGCTGGTGAAAATATCTATCTCTATTGATTTATGCCTTCACATACTAAGTAAATTGGTACTTTTTAGAAGATATGTACTATACAGCAGTTTGGGGTTTTGTTTTTCTTTAAACACAATTAAACCTTTGACTAAGATTGTAATTTTGTGGTATCCATCCTAGGGAAATAATAAAAAATTGGACATTATTACTTATGATTTTGAAAAAAGGAGTGGCATAAATATCCAATTAGAGAATAATTGTTAAAATTATATAAAATTCATAAAAGGAAACATTTTAGGCACTTAAAATTATTTTTAAAAGATGTTTACTTGAAAAAGAGAAATCTTCCAGATAAGTAAAAAAATACAAGAGAGAATATGCCTTATGATCTCATTTATATGCATCAAAATTGGTTAGCTCTGGATGGTAGGATTATCAGTGAGTTTCAATTTCCTCATTTGATATTTTGACCTTGCTCAATTTTGCAATTTTACATAATAAGCAGTCCTGCTTAACTAATCAGAAAAATTATGGTAGTTTAATGCCAATTCTGAGACAAGCACTCTTTCATTCAACTCCTCTCCTACTTCTAATGGCATTATTATGAAGACTTGCTATTATTTATAATGGTTACCATTTACTTAGCATTGGGTTGTATGATTACAGGTATCATCTCATTTTTGTAAGGCTTTAAAAGTGACCATTCCACCACAGTATATCTATGTGAACCTTGAAAAAGTTACTTGATTATAGCACCTACAAACACTCAGCTTGTATTACATCTGTTTTCAGAAATATTTTCTTTCTTAATTTGATTTCTATATTTTTAGGAGCAAAGACTAAGTTCTGTACATCTAGTATACCATATTTCCTAGTACTAAATAAACATTACTACAAAGAATTGTTCCCATATAGTGTCATCTTATCTAACTGCACCTGAATCCTCCTATTTTATGCCTATATCTACCCAAAAGGCCAAAATGAACTTCTTGTTAACTGGTAGTCTTAAAACCAACTTATCTTCTCTCCCATTAATTCATTCATCCAACAAATTCTCAGTGATCACCTACTACATGCCAGGCACATTTCTAGGCACTGTATAAAGAGCAATGAAAAAAAAAAAAAAGCATAACCTCTCTTTAATGGAACTTACACTCTTATAAGAAAAACTGATAATATACAAGACAAGGTATGCGCATGGTCAATGGTAGTAAGATCAGGGGAAAAACCTAAAGCAGAGAATAAGTACAAGAAAAGTCAAGAGAGAGGACTGAATTTCAGTATGGCCAGCAAAGGTCTCACTGAGAAAATGGGACTTTCAGTAAAACCTGAAGGTAGTGCAGGAACAAATTATGTGACTATCTGGGGAAAACATTCCAGGCAGAGAGACTAACCAGTGCAAAGGCCTTGAGGTAGGTCTGTGACTGGTGTGTTTGAGAGCAAGGCCAATCTGGCTAAAAGTAAAGGGTCAAACTGTAAAAGATACAGTCAAACATTGGAAAAGGGCCAAGTTGTTTAGGGCCTTGCTGGCCATGGTAAGGAGTTTGGTTTTTATTCTGAAAGAAAAGAAGAGTAGCTGGTATATTATGAGCAAAGGAGTGACATGAATTGTGTTATCAGTAAAACTTTAACTTCTGTGCTACAAGCAGACAGGCAGGGAAAGGAGAGGAGCACTGGAACTCTTACACTCCAGGTGAGAAATGATGGTTTACACAAGAGTGAGAATCATGTAGGTGCTAAGAATTGGATTTTGCAGAGTACTTTGCTGATATATTATATATTATTTACAATAAGAGGAACCTGAACATTTCTAGAGTTTGGACATAAGCAACTCAAATGATACAGTTACCATTGACTGAGATGAGAAAGATTATGAGTGGAGAAGGTTTGGGGAAAACATCATGAGATCAGATTTGCTGTTATTCAGTCACTAGGTCATGTCCAACTCTTTGTGACCTATGGACTGCAGCATGCCAGGCTCCTCTGTCCTCCACTATCCCCTGGAATTTGCTCAAATTCATATCCATTGAGTCAGGGATGCTATCTAACCATCACATCCTCTGCTTTCCTCTTCTTCTTTTACCTTCAATCTTCCCCAGCATCAGGGTCTTTTCTAATGAGTCAACTCTTCACCTAAAGTGGCCAAAGTATTGAAGCTAAAGCTTCAGCATCAAGCCTTCCAATGAATCTTCAGGGTCGATTTCCTTTAGGATTGACTGGTTTGATCTCCCTGCTGTCCAAGGGACTCTCTCAAGAGTCTTCTATAGCACCACAGTTCAAAAGCATCAATTCTTTGGCTTTCAGCCTTCTTTATTGGTCCAGCTCTCACATCCATATGTGACTACTAGAAAAACCATGGCTTTCACTATGTGGACTTCTGTTGGTAAAGTGATATCTCTTCTTTTTAATACACTGTCTAGGTCTGTCATAGCTTTCCTTCCAAGGAGCAAGCATCCGTTGGTTTAATGGCTGCAGTCATTGTCTCCAGTGACTTTGAAGCCAGAGATCAAGTTGGGTTGTGTTAAGTGTAAAATGAGACTTCCAAGTGAAAATGTTGAATTGATGGTTAGATATGTTAAGTTCATGGGTCAGGGATAAGTTCTCGAATGGACAAAGAAAAGTAAGGATCAACAGTGTATAGATATTGCCTGAAGTCATGAGATCATCCAGCATTGCCAATCATACTTAGAAGCTTATGAAATAATAAGTAAAATGTTGTAAGAAGGCCCTCTTCCCTAAAGGTAGAAAGAAATAATGGTCACACTTCTATTTACAGCAGGAGGTTCACCACCCTAAAATCCTAGGAACACCAGTGTTCTCCAGATTTCCAGCTGGATCTTTCACCACTAATACAGTTAGAGTTCTTATTTATTCCCCACTACTCTGGCCTCATCACTGATGGCAGAAAGTAGTAAAGTTAAAAGTAGATTTGGCCTGTATCAGCTAGTTAACAAGATCACAAACTTTGCCACCAGTAAGAGCTTACTAGAAACATAAAATCCCAGGTCCTATTCTAGACTTACTTCTTAAGTATATTAAAGCTTGAGAAGTGCTGTACTAAAGAACATTAGGACATAGGAAGTTTATAGGAGCCTCTGAGAGGCCTAGAAAATCATCTTGGAGACTCTGCATGCAAAAATTATCTAAGTATCAAGATGCTCGTGGGTGTGAGATATTGTGGGGACAGGCAGCACACCTCTCAGAACAGAACACACCCACAGAAAGTTCTGCTATCGCTGCATCCAGAAAGTTAATACCAATCTGAGGCCATGAAGGTGAGCTTGATTTGCAGAACTTGGATCACTGGAGGCAGGAAAATGAGATGCAGCTTATGTTTTATGATGGAAGAACTCATAACATTCAAGAGATGCTGGTGGCCACAAATATAATAAATGTTCTAAAGACTGCTGCGAAAATGTAGATAAAATAAGAAAGCCAAGTATCCTAGAGACTGAAGTTAGATACTCAGAAAATATGCATTAAAATAAGAAAGCCCAATATTTTTGGTGAAATCAAAGATAAGGACATACCAAATTCAGATACTTGGTATGGACAAAGAGTAGATCTAATACTCTTAGTAGCATAATAACAATAGTAGGGGGAAAAAAAGTAGTAGACAAGTCTGAGCAAGAATGAATGAGAAAATCTAAGTCTAAAGATAGATTCCAAGTCAGCAAATGGGGCCAAGAACAAGAAGGTGTGGTGGTTTTGTTTTGCATCAGCTTGGCAAAGCTAGAACTTTGTTTCCCAGAACCTTCTTTCCTATGGGGTTCTAGGTGGGAACTGGCCAAAAGAGAAACTGGCAAGATACAAGGGTCAGAAATGACGCAGGGGTGATTACTCTCTGAGAGTCAGTGGTTGGATGCAGTAAGAGACGATGCACAGGTGCTGTGGGGTCCAGCTTGTGGTCCCTTTCTCCCACTCCAGATCCAGCTCTTCCTGCTGAGAGCTGGTCTGATGATGCTGGAGACTGCAGGTCCATCCCCATATGAAGAGTCTTCCCTATTCTTCCCACCAGCTCTCCTGTGTGTTCACTCCTAGCAGTGAATGAACCTGGCTTTAGGAGAGCTGCTTAACAAAAATACTCTCTGATCTTCCAACTCCCCTTTCCAGACTCTATGTCTCCAGCTTCTCCTACAAAACATAGACTAAATTCTAGTCCCTGTTTCATAATACTTATATTGCTTCTGCTTCCCCAGTTGAATCCCAACCAACAGTTACTGCCACCAGAATTAGCTCCAGAGAACAGACATTCACATAACAGTGGGAATCTCAGGAACTACTGCTCTGATAAAGCTGGACTTAAAGGCATCAGTGACCCTGTGCTCGTTAGTCAAGAGGACATTGGTTGGCCCTGGCATGCTACTGCAAGACAGTTATTTAAACATCATATATTATCACATAATCAGATAATTATAGTACATAAGGTTTCAAGTGAACAAGAAATTGCAACCAGATAATATTAGTATTTTAGTGAAAATTTAAAAATACACTGGTTGGTTTGCCACTCAGTGCACTGCAGAGCATGGACAAAGAAAATCATGAACACAAGCCTATTAACTCCCAACTCCAGGTCTGGGGAAGGGACTATATAACTCTTGGATTTATGTCTTCTTGGCTAAGTAATAATTATGTTTCTCAGCAGGGGGGAGTTGATGCATCAGAGGAAACCCACTCATTAGCTCTCCTGAAGCAAGGTGCAGGTGGCCAAGGGAGTCTGCAGGTAAATCTGGGGCTCTAGGCTGCCCAGCTACCAGAGTGGACCCGTAAAGGGCGAAGCTGGTGGAGAAACCCAAGGAAAACTGTTGCCTCAGCACTGCCACTGTTTCTGAAGCCTCAGAACCAAAACTCAAACTCAAAGTTTAATCCCCCAGGTGGCTGAATTACAGTGCAAATTGAAATTCACAGTCTCACAGGGTCTGTCTTATAAGTATATATCAATAGAAAGATGGATGGGAAGAAATCAAGTCATATCCTTAGGAATAGGAATCTTTTTTTTTTTTTCATTTTTAAAACTTCCAAGGGTAATTGTAATAATAGAGTAATAATAATATACTCAATCAAATAAAACTGCAATGAATAAATGCAATTTACTTAAAGGAATGGCAAGCTTGGATTGGATTTAAAACTTGTCATTTGCTTTTGTGTTAACAAATTGGCTGATTCACTGTATTTCCCACATTTTATAGAATCATGAAATTTTAAAGTGGAGAGACTGTAAAGTTCTCTATTTTTTAGCCATATACATAGTTTCCATGTATTTTTATTCTACTCTTCCATGTGCGTTGACTTAGGTTGCTAAATTTGTTCTGAAGGTTTAGAATGCTAAAATATAAAGTCACAGTAGAAACGATCAGCATTGAGTTTTGGACAATCATTATCTGTGGGTTAGGTGTAAAAGTGGAGAAGGCACAGAGGATGTTTCCACTCCTTTTATAATGTTTCGTTTCTTAACTAAGTGCTAGAAACAGTTATTTGTTCTCTTACTTTATACCATAATTTTGTATGACTGAAACCTTTTGCCAAAATAAGATGGTAAAAATAGATTTTGTTTGGGCCTCATAAATAGATTTTTCTTTATTTTATCTTTGGTACAAAGATTTTAATGAAAGCCATTTTATGTTGGATGAAAGGCTTCTTCACAGCCAGCCAATGAATTATAGAAAGCAACTGTCAGGAAATCTGGTTTCTGCTGAAATGCCTTTTCAAAATTTGCATTAAGTTTTATAGATAGAAAATGTTGAAAAAGATATTATTTGAACAGATTCAAAATAAAGACTTCTTCTGGATGCAAGCAATGCATGAAATTGTCTGCCTTTTCCTACCCACTCCAGCGAAGAAACAACAGTGAGTATGAGTGATAAGAACTGGATTCTTGCCAGAACTCTGGCCTCTGCAAACTGGAAGGCCCCAGCTCAGGGAGGGCTCTGAAAGGCTTCTGCTGACTCCAGAAGTGCCAAAGGGGAGGGGAGGAGCCTGGCACTAACACAAAAGAAAAAAAAATCAAAGTCACCATTGTTCCCTCTTATCTTGAAGTATCCTTAAGGAAGAGAGAATGAGAGAGGAAAATGGTTCTCAGGAATAGTGAGAGCATCTTTATATATAAATATATATATATATAGTTCTAGTTTTCAGAAATGATGATATTTGGGTCACTTTTTAGCTCTGCCTTTAGAAACTTCCAAAGACAGCATCTCCTAAGCATGTCTCAAATAGCTTGCTCGATACACATGGCTTTTGTTTATTCTTATTCACCTTGGTTTTCACATTTTTCTACATGGCCTCCAGGAATGACTTTGATGCTGAATTTTTCTGGGAAAAAAATAAATAAGTAAATACAGAAGTCATATACACACAAAATGCAAAAATAGAAATCAATGGGATCAAGTGTTTTTTCAGAAACCTATGTTTCCCTGATAATTTTTCAAGCAAGATTCTATTTCTATAGCAGTTTCATGTCTCTTGACTACTGATGTATGCTAATTTCTGGACTCATGAATTAGTCAGGTGTTGGTTACATTGTGAAATGCTATAACTATAGAGACAAAATGACTAAGAGTTGCAAAACCATTTTAATAGCATTCTATCTTTTCCTAGGAGAATATGACAGAGTCTTTATCAATTCTATGGCACATCTTTCTCAAGATGGCTAATTCATTACCTTTTACTCTGGAAAATTCACTTGTCCAAAAGACCTTTGCTCTGTTTTACTCTTGACTAGGCAGCTTTCTTTTTTTTTTTTTTTTTTACTTTCCAAATTTTTCTAGTTCTTCAAGGAATTATTTTATAGATCGAATAAATTCATTAAATGGGGAAACTGAAAATGTCAGAATGCAGACAAAGGGCAATGATATATTACTTTTAGGTGAATAAATTCAGTTCACATCAGAACCTTTTGAGCCACCATTATTTCTACATTTTGCAGATGAAGAAACTGAGGCTCCAATGTGCAAGGTCACACAGCTAGTATGTGAAACAAGAATTCAACCCAGTCTGGGGTCTTCAATGCCATACTCCAGAGTGTGTTCATGGAACTCTTACTTATAAGAAAAATAGATCAGAAATAGTAGCAAAATAGTTACATGGTCTGCTGCTGCTGCTGCTAAGTCACTTCAGTCATGTCCGACTCTGTGCAACCCCATAGACGGCAGCCCAAGAGGCTCCCCCTTCCCTGGGATTCTCCAGGTAAGAACACTGGAGTGGGTTGCCACTCCAATGCAGGAAAGTCAAAAGTGAGAGTGAAGTCATTCAGTTGTGTCCGACTCTTAGCGACCCCATGGACTGCAGCCCACCAGGCTCCTCCATCCATGGGATTTTCTAGGCAAGAGTACTGGAGTGGGGTGCCATTGCCGTCTCCAGTTACATGGTCTACTGTTCATCTGCTCAATGTATGTGGTAATTGAAATGGACAGACAACATTTTATCTTACAGATGGGAAAATAAATAGATACAACCATTCCTGAAAGCTATTTCACAATATGAATAAAGTGTCTTTTCAAAGTTCATACTCTTGGGCCCATACTCCCGGGCCCATTGACTAAGGCCTTATCTTAAGGTAATAAGTAAAACTTCTGAAAAATGCTATTTGAAAAAGAACTTATTGAAATAGTACTTAATTTTTTTTAAACTGAAAGACATTTTTCTCTGACTTTTTTCTTCTGCTTTGACCACTTGTACACCATGGTGGGTGGGCACTGGGTTTCAAAATATTCTTTTCAAGAAATATATATATATATATACACACACACACATGTATACATGGTTTAAAGCAGGATTTCACTTAGCTGCCAAGCTTAAAGAAAGTTGTAAGCAATGACTGAATAAATACTCTTCATATAATTTATGGTCATCAGGTGTTACTCTAATGAATATATCATGTATTCTAAACATTTAGAAAATTTTCTAACAGAAAGGACTATAATAAATGCAGGATGAATTCTGTCCTGACACTTCTTCCCTCCTTTCCCTTATGCTTAGCAACTTTTCCCTTAAACTCCCAGTAAGAGTTTCGCCAAACAAAATGCTGATTCAGATTTACCAAAATTTACAGTGTTTGTGGGTAAAATATATGTCTCATAAAATAGTGCTGACAAAATAAAAACAATTTTAGGTTTCAAACTCTTTTTAAGCTAGATCTTCATATTAATAAGAATCATTAAGAATACTAAAGATTTTGATGTACAAAGAGAGAAGTGTGAGGGCAGAAATAGTTACCAAGTCAAACAGGTTTAGTCTGAGAAACATCTGCTTCTCCTCCTGCCTTTTCCCCAGAACCCAGTGCACTTTTCTGATATACAGTTTGGCTGTAATTCCTTAGCCACTAACACATATTCAGCAAGAAATCTAGTAAACTTTCTTTTAATCTCTTTGAAGAAAATTTTTCAGCTGAGAAATGAGAAATGGAGCAGTGTATGGAAAGGAAAGTAGTTTAAGTGTTTTGTTCTGTTTTAGCTGACAGACATTACAGCGTGTTTGTATCTTTATGAAATTGTGTAACCATAGAAGGCAAAGTTTATAGATTCCAGGAAAGAGGGGGAATTGCTGCAGTGGAGTCCTTGGGAAAAGGGAAAGAGAAGGTATCTAGTGCACAGTCAGAAAAATTAGGCAAGAGGAGTGTGAATATTTCTTCCACAGTAATACGTAGACACAAAAGCTTATGGATACAGGTGCTAGTAGGTTGGTAGATATGGTGGTGAGAATATACAATACAATTTTAGGGATGCAGAAAGTAATCAATTGAGGGTAGAGATGTAGAAAGAGGTTTTAGAGACTTAGGGAGAAAAGGAATGAGATAACCATTTAGAAGAACCACGGAATCAGGGACAGGAGGTGGGATTGCCTGGCATCTCTGAGAACCCACCTTAGGGTGGCAGTCATGAATTGAAAAGGAGACTGGGTAGTATGGTAGGGTTTTTTCTCCGGCCACATTCAGCCATGTGGATGCAGGGTTGAATTTGTGCACGGTTAGGATTTTCCAGATAAGCAAGATGAAGGGAAAGTGGAGTAAGGTGACGGAGGTCGTGACTGTTAGGATAGTGATAATGGCGATGGTGAAGAAAGACTATGGAGTGGAAGTTGGGTAAAGAGCAAAATAAAGACCAGAGGGAATGGGAAACAATGAAACAGTAGGGGAATCAAATAGGGTTAGGGTTAGGATGCGGACTGTTCCTCCCAGTTGGTCCAGAGAACAGTTTGAGCCAAGTTCTAGAAGGATTAAGTTGGAAAGAAAGGAGGAAGGAGTCAGAAAGTGTGACACTTAAAATTACTAGGATAAAGAGATGCCATTATTGATAAAGAGCCTGTGTATGGTATGCATGACAATAGAAATCAATAATGTAAGTGGGATGCAGGACAAGACAATTAGAAGAGAGAAAATTTGAGGACAGGTTATTATTAATAGAAGGATTATCTATGTGAAAAGTGAAATACCCATGAGTTGTGAATGGAGAGCCACTAAACAAGAGTCATAAGTCATGAGGGAGCATGGCCAGAGTTCTCAGGCTGACTTCTACAAGAAGAACATGTAAGTGGTAGTACAGGGCTACAAGCCAAAAATGTGAAGGAGTAGGGAATGGAGAAACAGAGACAGTGAGAACACGGACTTCAGCCCCAACCCCCTGGTATAATGGGTTTAGAGAGGGAGAAAAAGAGAAAAAATTGAGAATCTTCCTTGAATTTCTAGAATTTTTACATTCACGTTGCTAATATGGCCTGATATGTGAATTTTTATCATTGTTTTCTTTTCCCAGGTTTAATATTTTCTTCCTTTTTCCTTAATTGTGTATTGTTTACAATTGCATCATCTCCCAATACTCATTAGATTATGAGAGCTGGGGTTGGGGAATCCAAGACCTGAATCAACCAACAAATTCACATGATCAAAATTGAGATTTTTGTGTTTGGTTCTTGTTTTTTTGTTTTTTTTTTAATTGCTTTAACTTTCAGTATTCTTGGCACCAAGGGGTGGCTTGGATATGGGGAGGAGGCTTGAGTCCCACACACAAAGGCAATCTATCAATTGCCTTAAGAAAAATGAAATAATATTTTCCAAAATAGTCACTTGACATGTCTCACTGTTAATAAGGTGTGAACAAAGGCATCTGGAAGTAGAAGGCTGCTATTTTGATTGATTTGTAACATAAAAATCATTTTAGAAACAAAGCAAATTTATTTAGAAAAATGTGCTTGCCATGCAAATGCAGCTCCCCACCACAAGCTCCAGCTTTCCAGCCCAAATCCGCTATACAAAACTCTGTAGTCACTATTCACTGTTACATGCTTTCACTAGTAGGTGGCATGGGTGTAGACACAGCTCACATTTGGGGTATAACAATTCAATTTGTGACTATAAACTTGATCTATCTTGAAATTCATCCAAGTAAATTTAGTTACAAAAAGTACTGAAAGATTTTGTGTTTGCATTTGTGTGAATTGAACCCTAAAATGATGTTATAATGAGATTTCAGAACACTATGTGTTTTAATAAATATTGCAAAGTGAGTCCTTTTGAAACATTTTTTCTTCACTAAAGCCTTGTGTAATAAGCTTAGATCAAATGCAACATAAATCCTATTCTCAGAATCCAGGGGGTCGACAGGATCAGCAAAGTCTCTCTAAAACTGAAATTCCTGATACTCCTTATAAGACCCAGGATAGTCCAAAGCAAGCGAAAATGCACTGTCCTAAAATGTATTTGACTTGGCTTTGGAAACAGGAATTTAGAAAAACTCTTGGCCATCCTACTCCTAGCTGCTTAATAGGAGGAGGGGGTGATGGCAGGCGTGGGAGAAATGTGGTAGAGGGGATTGAGATAGAAACAAACAGGGGGATAAAGGTGGGAGGGAAAACTAACTCCACGGGACACTCACCCATGGTGCACAGCAATGTCAACCTCCCCAAGCCCCAGGTCTGGGATTCGTTCAAGCGTGTGTTTGGAAAATGGCAGCTCAAGACAACACGTAGACTTCCCTGGTGAGTGAATATGATAGACTGCCCTGGGAGTTTCATTTAGGAATTTAGAGAAGGAAGTCATTTGATTTCTCTGTAGATCATTAGGTGGGTCATTAAGTCATTTATGGCTCAATTTCCATGTCAGACCCTCAATTTTACTCACACACACACACACAAACGCGCACGCGTGCACGCACAAAGATTACAGAACAGATTTAATTTCTCACAGGTGTTTTGGCCAAAAACCTCCTAAGTGGTTAAAACATCGAGAACATATGTAAACTCTGCTTTAGAATATATTGTGAGGGTAAAGAATTGATTTTTAATTCATTTTGTGGGTCTCAGAAGTCGAGTATGTAACACAAAGGGAATATAAATAACATACCATAACATACCACCAACAAGGTAATGACTAAATGCTGAACTAATTTAACAAAATCTAATATTGAAATATATATATTGCATGTAAATTCCATATTTATGATCACAATAAATTTATAATAAAATCCCAGGGCATGCCTCAAGTCTTATTATTATTTCATTTCCATCTCCAACTGCCTACTTTTAGAAATATGTAATATTACCTTGAGCCATTCGGTTTTTATGTGGCAACTGCATTTACCTTAACTCTTCCCTGGAGAAAGATTCAAGTATTTATTTCACTCTGAAGGAAATGGATTTTTGCATCAGAATGAAATAAAAATGATTAAATGTGAATTGAATCACTTAATCCTTTTTCTTGGGTCAAAGGGCGTAATTATCAACCCTACTAAGTGCTTTATGTGCAATCATGCACCAGAACTTAAACTTATAAAGGGCTATAAAGTGATGCATTGTGAGAAAAGAGTGGCAAGACCCCAAATCTATAACCAGAGCAAGGACTTTAGGTGCTAAATTAGAGGTAACATCACCAAACCTGTGTTGGTTAACAACACATTTGAGGGTGGGCTCAAATCCAACATGATGAGTCTTCATAAAAATGAGACATTTGAACACAAACAGGCAGAGAATGGACCATGGATGTGCAGACCCAAGGAGAAGGCAGCCACCCACAAGCCCAGGAGAGAGGCCTGGGGCAACTCCTTCCTGCCCAGCCTGCAGAAACCCAACCCTGCCAACACCTTGATTGTAGATCTTGAGTCTCCACAACTGTGGGAAAATTAATGTTCCACTTTTTGAGCTCCCTGGCGCATGGTACCTACCCTGAGACACTAGCCCTGGCAAATGAACTCAGGATCCAAGGCAGGGGAACGTAGCTCACACCCTCTTTTGGTTCCTGAGCTTCCATTCCCAGAAAAATACCACTCCCTCCCAGACTCTGAAACCATGATGCTTTCTACTGACAATCCTCTAGGCCAGTTGCCTGTAGCCACGTCTCATAGGAACTTTGGAGAGGGAACTTTAAAACTCGCACTATGAATAATGACACAAATGCTCAATTAGCAATGACGACAAATATCAGAGTTGAGGTTCCAGTCCCTGAAAATACCTCAGGCTCACCCCTCAAACTGCCTGGGAGTTATAAATTATTAACACATTTATCTAGAAAGCATAACAACTCGCTATTATAAGGAAACTGTGTCCATGGAATTTATCGGTCATTTGGAGGCCTGATAATTTACTCTTTGTTCTCTAAAGTAAATATATGCAAGTTACATAAATCAAACCCAGTTTGAGAGCAATATTTTTCCTCAAAGAAAAAGCAGCACGTTTCTCCCAGCACCCCACTCTGTCTCCCACATATATATCCACACAGACAGAAAGACGCTAGAGCCAACAATTTAGTTTTTGTATACATTTTGTAAAATTTTATCTTCTACGTTTTGGTTAAATTCTAGGTCATGGCAGTGTACATCTATGTACAGAAACAAACAGAGCATTTGTCATTTACACTTTTCCCTTGGAAATAAAATATCTTAATATTGTATTTAATATATCACAAATGCTTCAGCAAGTTGGTTTTAATTTATGTCAGACAGTCTGTAGACAGATACATTGGAAAGTTTTGAAACAAAGAATGTGGTTGAAAACAAGCTTGATTTTTCCATCTCACAATTTATCTGCCACATATTGTTAACACTTTCAGATAATCTACCGGTAGGTGGCTGTAAAATTGGGAAGTTTGGTTCCTTTCTTCCCAAAGCATTTAACTACGCCATTATTGCCTAAACAGTACATTACCTAAATTTAGAAAGTCTAAATTCATGTTTACATCATATTTTCAACTCGATCCAATGTAGACCGAAAAAAAAAAAAAAAATCACTAAGAAGGGAAAAATGACTTCTATTGTGTGGGAGTGGGACTTTCTCATTTCTCAACTGTGAACATATATTTATTCCAGTTAAAATAATCCCTTATAATTTGCTAATTACCATAGCATGTTAAACCTAGTTCTATTAAACACAATTTTCCCCTTTTCCCATATAATCTAATATAAAAATGTCATATAATGGAAGGAGTGTGGGCTTTGGAGTAACACAGAACTGGGTACAATCCTGGCTTTATCACTGTGTGGCCTGAGGCGAGTCTCCAAGCTTCCTTGGGCCTCAGTTTCTTTAGCTCAGAAATTAGGGTAATGTTTACCTTGCAGGGTGGCTGAGACCACTGGAGACCATGTGTGGAGACAGAACGTGGGCTGAACTAATAAGGAGCAACATTGTAAAGTGCTGTCTGTGGCTGGCGGTGCTTTCCCAGCAGGACACACCGTTAACCCCTTCCTACAGTGTGACCAGGAAGCTCCTCCATCAAGAGTGGGATTCCTTTCTCTCTTGAATTCACCTGGCCTCGTGGCTCCCTTGTAACACACAGGGTGCAGCAACAGTGAGGCTGCCTGCCCTTCCAGACCAAAGTCCCGCAGTCCCTCTGGTTCTTGTGAAACACTCCCTCCCCTGACCCTTTTGGACACCTCCTCTCTGACCCCAGCTATTGTGTTATGAGGAAGCCCAAGACCCCTGGAGAGGTGACAGGTAGGTATTCAGGTGAACAATCTCAACTGAGCCTGCTCTGAGTAATTCTAGTCCAGGTGCCAGGTATGTGACTGAAGACATATCCAGGAGATTCTAGTCCCAGTCCTGTGGGTCACCCTCAATCACTGGTGTCTTCCCAGCTGAAGCCCCACATGTCATGGAGCTGTGCCCTTTGTGACTCTCACCAATAGAATCATGAGTACACCAAATCCCCTATACACTGCTGCTGCTGCTGCTAAGTCACTTCAGTCATGTCCAACTCTGTGTGACCCCATAGACGGCAGCCCATCAGGCTCCCTCATCCCTGGGATTCTCCAGGCAAGACACTGGAGTGGGTTGCCATTTCCTTCTCCAATGCATGAAAGTGAAAAGTGAAAGTGAAGATGCTCAGTCGTGTCCGACTCTTCGCGACCCCACGGACTGCAGCCTACCAGGCTCCTCCGTCCATGGGATTTTCCAGGCAAGAGTACTGGAGTGGGGTGCCATTGCCTTCTCCCCTGCTATATACAGATGAGTTCCATTCTGAGAGGGTGTTTGCAAGTCCAATTTGGTCATACATCCAACAAAGTTAGCCTGGGTACCCGACTAACACAATTGGCTGTATAGTACTTTATTGTAATAGATCATAATACTTTTCACACAAATGATACATAAAAAAAACACACAAAAACTAAGTAAAAACTTTTTAATCTCCCAGTACAGTACCTTGAAAAGTACAGTAATAAGTACAACAGCTGGTATACAGAAACTGGTATCAAGTGAACAGGCAAGAAGAGTTACTGACTGGAGGAGGGAGAGGAGGTGGTAGATGGTAGAGTTGAAGGATCCTCCACAACAGGAGACAGAGGGCAAGTTGCAATTTCACTTATGCCTGACACTGACCTGAGGGAATGCACATTTGCAACTTAAAGGTTTATTTGTAGGGAACTTACTGTATTGTAAAATGGTTGCTGTTTTACACCTCCTAGTTTGCAGCATTTTATGTAGTAATAGGTGGCTGGAACAGAGCTGGTAATGTTCTTAGAACTGTGCTGCAAGAGAATTCAAAGAGGACCCCACTTGGTGGGAACCTAAATTTCTAATGTTTGTGATACACTGGCAACAGATACTCTCTCACTGAACAGCAGCTCTTTCTTCTGAGCTCCTGGACAAGTTTGGACAAGTGAGAGAAAGTGGCAGCTAAAACACCCATTTCTCCAAAGCTGACTCCACACGTGGTAGTCCTTGGAAAGAAGAGCAGGCAAGCAGCTCCCAACCCAGAACTACGTTCCCTGTGCTGTCACCCAGCACCACACCAGTTTCATGGTCACCAGATCACTGTGTGTTTGTCTTTAAAATGCAATACCTTTTAGAGGTGCCCTGAGACTCATTCACTCCTGGGCAGGAATGGTCAAGATCATTTCCTTAGAGAAAGGTAGTTTTGATTTGTAGTACAAGGGAAGGCATTCTGGAGACCCCTGGTAGCATGGTAATAGGGGTTATACCAAAGTAAGAAGTGGGGGAGGAGGCTTCAGGAAAGTAGCTGGGAGAGGAACCCTGAAATTTTCCTGCCTACACATTGCTTAAATCAGGAGAGATGGATGTCTTCCACACACTGGAATTTCACCCATTTCCTGGCCTGCAAAAAAATGTTGCAGGTTTCCCTATGTCCAGATCACCTCTAAGCCACTGAAGCTTCCATCAGAATTTGAACTGTTCCCAAACCACATGACCTGCCTCCTGAGAAATCTGTATGCAGGTCAAGAAGCAACAGTTAGAACTGGACATGAAACAACAGACTGGTTCCAAATTGGGAAAGGAGTACGTCAAACCTGTATATTGTCACCCTGCTTTTTTAACTTATATTTCTCTTATCGTGAGAAATGGGGGACTGGATAAAGCACAAGCTGGAATGAAGTTTGCCGGAGAAATATCAATAACCTCAGATATGCAGATAACACCACCCTTATGGCAGAAAGTGAAGAGGAACTAAGGAACCTCTTGATGAAAGTGAAAGATGAGAGTGAAAAATTTGGCTTAAAACTCAACATTCAGAAAACGAAGATCACGGTGTCTAGTCCCATCTCTTCTTTCCCTCAAATAGATGGGGAAACAATGGAAACAGTGACAGACATTTTTTTTTTTTTTTTGCTCCAAAATCACTGCAGATGGTGACTGTAGCTGTGAAATTAAAAGATGCTTGTTCCTTGGAAGAAAAGTTATGACCAACCTAGACAGCATATTAAAAAGCAGAGACATTACTTTGCCAAGAAAGGTCCATCTAATCAAAGCTATGGTTTTTCCAGTAGTCATGTATGGATGTGAGAGCTGGACTATGAAGAAAGCTGAGCACCGAAGAATTGATGCTTTTGAACTGTGATGTTGGAGGAGACTCTTGAGAGTTCCTTGGACTGCAAGGAGATTCAACCAGTCCATCCTAAAGGAATCGGTCCTGAATATTCATTGGAAGGACTGAGGCTGAAGCTGAAACTCCAATACTTTGGCCACCTGATGCGAAGAACTGACTCATCTGAAAAGACCCTGATGCTGGGAGGGATTGGGGGCAGGAAGAAAAGGGGACAACAGAGGATGAGATGTTTGGATGGCATCACTGACTCAGTGGAGATGAGTTTGAGTAAGCTCCAGAAGTTGATGATGGACAGGGAAGCCTGGCATGCTACAGTCCATGGGGTTGCAAAGAATCAGACATGACTGAGCAACTGAACTTAACTGAACTAAAACTACCCGTGACTCTTGAGTTTGAATTTCCTTATTCAGTTTGTCAGTGGGAAAAAGGAGGAAAAGAAATATGAGGAAGAGAATAGAAGAGAAGTGAAAATACCTAAGTCTTCTACCTGCTTTCTATCCCTCAGAATGAAAACCTCTTAATTATAGGGCTGGGTCTTAGACCAGCATAATTAATACACATAACTGATGGCTAATAAATTGTTGATTAAGTGGGATTGGACAAAATCAGTGCAATATTTTGCAGAATCTCATATCCACAAGAATTTTTAGAATATTGCACAAGAATGCCAAGGGTGGGATAAGGAAGACTCACTTCCAACCCACGTAAGTTTGCACTACTAACGTACCTTCTAAATGTTCATTTAGAAATATTCATATATGATGTACAAGTAAAATCCTTCAAAAAGAGACAGAAAATCCCTAATGTTGGAGTAAAAATAAAATAAAGCAAAATTCTAACTGGTCACCAATGTCACTTTCAAGGCCATATGAAGCTATTTCCCCTTCCTCAAATCTACCCACCCACCATGTGGCCCCCAGGATTCGAAATCTACATTATTTCAATTGGATCCCATTGTGGAATAATTCTCAAGAGGGCAATTATCATAGACTGGTAGATTCTTAGCATTGCACATAACAGGTCCCACAAAGCATGGGCAATGGCCAGTTTCTCATCTAAGAGGGACGCCTCCTCCCCAGGGGAGCTTCAACCCACTTTGGGGGCCTCTTCCACTTTTCAAGGCTACTGCTCCCACCTTTGAAGAGCGCTCTATTTTTAAACATTCTTTGAGCTGAAATCTCTCTTCCTTTTGTCTTGAATACTTTATGAAACTATTATTAATGGAATCATTGAACATTTGATTTATTTCCACAGAAATTTATTGCAGAAGTAGAGATATTGAGTAAAAATCAATCTTGATTTATATTGTTTATGTAAGTTCTATAGGTGCTAGACACTATGGCTTTTTAAAGAAAGAGGAAGAGTGTAGGGAGGATTTAACCATTAGTGAATGGTCTTATTAAATTGGCAGTTATAAGCTATGCAAGTTACAGTAATGAAATAGAATAACTATAAAGAAAAGTCCCCAAAAGGTACAATAACATTGGTAACAATGAAACATGAAACATATCTAATAAATGCAAACATTAATATAAATTTTTTATAAAAACATAATTCTAAGCACAAAACTTTGATATACATACAAGTACAAAACTAAAAATCTTCCAAACAAGTCTATTACAATGCAAGTTTTTATAAAAATAAACTTGTAAATAAAAATCTCAGAACAAAGAAATATTGTTTGCATTCTGTTAGTAATACTGAATAAAGAGGCCATTTTTATACTCTGAGCATGTTTAGAGGTTAAGTTTAATTTATAAATAATTTTGAAACATTAAAAGGGACATGGGGGGAATTTGTTCTGTAAGTTAAACAGCAATTTGATCTCAACATCATTAAAAATAAACTTTCACCTGTTACTAATTTTCTTCTTAGTTACAAAGCCATTGTTTGTTTGAATGAAAGGCAAAAAGCATCTTGATGCTGTTTATACAGTCCAAATAAGAGAACAAATTGCAAAGGCCCATGAATGCTAAAAAGCAAATAAAGGAACTTTTCCAAGAATATGTTGAAAACACAGCCAGGGCTACAGACAATTGTAAGTACTGCATGGTGAACCTCAAACAGCACCCCAGATACTGCATATTTGAGTTGCAAATAGTACTGCAATCCTACATCTGAGAATACTTCTTTTGTGTGTACTATCTTTAATTGTCAACTTGTAATAAACTCTGAAAATTGAGCCCAGTATCACAAAAAGCCTTCCACAACCTCTGCCAGCAAAGCAAAAGAGTATTTTGTGTGATGTCTTTGGTTTCAGTTTTATTATTATAGGGGGTGTGTCGGTTTGTGTATCTATAATTGTGTGTTTGTTTATAGTTTATGAATATGCATGTAATTTTGGCATTGGCTTCCATTTTCAAAAGCAGCTCAAGTCCATGCCAAGAGACAAGCAGAAATAACCCTTAAAAAGGACAAAATAACTCGATGGGTCCATTCTAATCTGAGCCATTCACATGAATAAATGAATAAGTTATAGCAATACTTCAACAGTAAGTTTTTATACTTTGGAACCAAAAGTCTGTTTCCAAACTGGCAGACCAGGTACAGTCCAGGGACACTCCAAACAATAAATGATAAGAAATCATAGGAAAAATATCTGCAAAAACACAACTGGGGCCTTGGCAAAAGCAGAGTTCAGGTAAACACTCCATAGTCAATAGCTAATCTGACATCTCCTATTTACTAAGCCCTCTTTTCCAAGCTCTATTAGAAAGAATCAGAAAAACTGTCCAATGATTCCATAATATTTCCAAATGCTCCATCAATTTTCTCTCTGTTCCTGCCTCCCTCCCTCCCCCTCATCTCCTTCCATTTCCCCCCTCTTTCTCTTTCTCCTCCTCCTTCCATCCTTTCATTCATAACAGGAAACACAAGCCAGTCCCACCCATAAGATTGTTCCCAATTCCTTTAGCTCTCAGACAAGGCACTATACATCTCTTTGCACTTAACCTCCAAACTTCCAGAATTAGTGAATTGTAGCACTGCTTCACTTTTAACACTGTGCACTCCCTCCAGTGTCTCTCATGAACTTTTCATCAACAGAGTATTATCTCATCTTGTATCCTCACCTTCCTACCTCATTACAGGCTGTGAACACTCACTTCTCGAAATCCTCTCCCATGATTTCCATAATACATGCTCCTCACCCTCTATGTCTCTGATCATCTTTCCTCCACATTTTCTCCACTTAATTATCTTCATAAATTTAGGTGCTCCTAAATTCCCTGTTCATTTGACTCTGACTCACTGGGTGCCTGGCTCAATTTTACAGTCTCAACCAACAGCTCTATAAAAATGGCTTCCAAGTGTTTTCCTTATCCTCTTTCTCTCCCAAGTTGTGCTCTCACAACTCCAGCTCTACACCAGTGAGACCTGGCTACTCCTTCAGCACCTAAAACCCTCCTTCTGTGATGCCTCCCATGGCACCTGCTTGTTTCACCCTCATTATCACACCTTGGTTCAAATGCTCATGGCTTTTTGCCTGGGCCCTGAGAAGGGCTCCCTAGCTGCCTCTAGCCTCAGTTTCCTGGAATTTGTCTCCTCTCCTGCTGCCTACGGCATTTTTTCAGAAGTTCAACCCTAGCCACATCTCTCCTTTTCAAAAACTCGGTGTCTCTCCATCCTGCAGAATAAAGCCCAAATTCATTTCTATGGTATTTACACTCCTTTCTGGGATCAATCCAACCAATTTATCCTGACTCACATTCCCCACCTTACCTCCCATGATCCTCCACCTTATAGCTTTCACTTTAGCTAAAATTAACTACTCAAGTTCCCTACACTTTCTCAAATATCCTCATTCGTGCATTTTTGGGGGCCTGGAATACTTTTTTCTCTATCCCTGCCATTCCCAAACCCCACCCCACCCTACAGAGCCTAAATAGACTAAAACTGATCTTATGGACTCTTCCTTTATCAGCCCCACTTCCCAACCACAAGGAAGGCTCCATCCACCCTGTAAACTCATTGAGTATGATCTCCTCTGATGCCATTTTCTCCCTTGTGTTTGGTTATTTATGAATATGTCCTAAATCTTGCAATAAACCTCTTGAAAGTTGGAGCTTTCATGTCCAGCATAGTGCCTGGTACATAAGAGTTTCCTTTCTATTTCTTTCACTTAATGAATATTTATGAGGTACTATCCTGCCCTGTGCATTAGGAATTCAATGGTGAATGAAACTCAGTCCTTGCCTTTATGGGATTTATATTTTAGATTCAAAAGAAATGTTTATTGCAAAAAAACTCTTATGAAAAATATTTTAAGTAAACATTTAGTTCTCTAAATGTCAATATTTCATAGAAGCAAAGTTCTTATGTATAAAAGTTCTATGCACATCCAAAGCATTATTATTCTGTCACAGACGGCAAGTTGACTTCTTCTCAAGAAGGAGAGAAGAAAGGCATCAGTGTGGCTTCCCTGGCATCCTGCCCTGTGATCCCCTCTATGACCTTTCTTCGCTTCCAACTTTGACCTTGATATTTCCCATTTTTGACCTTATTCCCATTCTGTCTAGCATGTAACCTAGCATTCTAAGACCTGACCTTGTCCTCCTAGCCCTGACGCTAATTCCCTTATAACTAGGCTGTTCGTCTGGATTAGATATAAGTCCTAACCATTTTATAAGCTTAATTATGCTTTGTTTCTAAACAATAGATAAATGGATGACCCTGGTGAACCGAATGACACAGAGGACAACTCTGTGAGCACCTGGTCAGGGACCTTGGACTCCCATATCGGCCTAATCAACAATGTCAAAAAATAAATAGATAAGCAAACTCCAACACTGAGTGCAACATAATGACAGTCTCTGCAATACTGTGCTGAACACTGCCCTGTGCTGGGGTCTGGCTGCTGCCTTAAGAGCCAAGGAAATCATGCCTCCAGTTTAAGGCTCCTTCTTTTTGCTTCTTTCCTCTGAATAAATGTCACTTCCCTGGAAACAAGAACTTTATTCATCAACTGAGAATTGTGGTCATTCCTCAGTCTAACAGAGTCTCTTTTTCTCTGGTTCTCCATTCCTCCTTTCTCAAAATACTTCTTTGCTTCTCAAGTTCATTTAGGGACTACCAAATGGCTAGGCTTATAGGCTATCAGCAATATTCCTAGGTGCTAATTAAGAACATCTGCCTTTTGCCATGAATTTTTACATCACGTCTCAATAAAGAAAAGCAGAAGCATCTTCTAGGAATTCTGAAATGCAGAAGATGGATGGTGTGTCTTGATTTCATTTGTTCTCTAAGATCAACAGAAAGCTCTTATACCTATTTTGAGTAAACTGTCTTTGGAGCCTCAGATATAATTTAGTCAATGATGCTGCAGACAGCAAGAATCTGCTTCGAATAACTAACCCTGTTACCTTTTGTTTCCTGTGCAGATTCCTCCATGAAGGACAAAAGCAGGGCTTCTTGTTCCTTTTAAGGAAATGGAGTTTTTAAAAAGCTTACAAGCTCAAGATGGAATTCAAAGTCAGCTGTCTTAGAAGTATTATATCAGACTATAGATGGTAAGCTAAATGGGTGCTAAATTCAGGGCCTAATTAAATAATTTTATAATGTCTTCAAATCTTTTACCACAGAGATGGTTTTATTGTGTTTGTAAACTAAATTTGGAGATAACTTCTCTTGAGACTATGTCATTTCCTAGGACTATATCAAGAATCTGGGGAAGTTATCTTAACTCCTTCTGACTATATTGGGGCCCCTTTGCATGCATGAGTGCTCAGTCATTCAGTCATGTTTGACTCTTTGCAACCCTACAGACTGAGCCCGCCAGGTTTCTCTGTCCATGGAATTCTCCAGGCAAGAATACTGGAGTGGGCTGCTATGCCCTCCTCCAGGGGCGGGGCCCCTTTAAGATTTGGAAAAACTTTTTTACTTAACAATCCTTGAAAAAGACAAAAATAGTTTCCAAGACCACTCATCTTATTATCCTAGGAACCATCTCCCATGATAGAAATCTCAGCAAATATATAAGCGGGTTCTTTTCATTTTCTTGATCCATCCTACCCAGGGTAAATATGAGATGAGAAAGAAACACTGAGGGCCAGGTTAGCATCTACCTTGAAAATCGCTGTCCCTCAACTCACTTCCCTCCTACCTAACTCAGAATAATCTTGAAAAAGTCTCACAAGCATTCACGAATAATGGGTCTTTTGGTCTCATACAACATGCTGGTTAACATTTTATATAACATGATTTGTATGTTGGCAAATGCACAGCTCCATGCAACTTCTAATAGAGCCATTCATTCGACAGCTTTTTTATATATATAACTATGGATCAAGCAAATTGCTGAGTACTGAGGATTAAGAGAATGAGCAAGGAAGACTTAGTGTCTGACCCTTGAGACTTTTGTAGTCTTGACTCTGTTGCTATCCTCTCTCCTTGCTTGTGAAAGCCCAGTGGCTCCTTTGCAAAGCCCAGTGACCTCATCAGTTTGAGAGGAAAGTGGGTAGTCTCACCCACTACCCACTGGGGGCTTTGTTCTTCACTTGGCCCTCAGGGTGCCATGTGGCCCATTGAGTACTGGGTCTTGTTCTCTCAACCTGGCTCAGGTTCCCCTGAGATGGACCTCAGTTCCAGGGACATTACATTAAACTGCACTCAAAATTATTCCTTCCCTAGAAATAGTGACTTCTTTGCTCTCAGGATGACCTGGAGTTCAATATCTGCTTAATCTGTTAGATAAAACATCCAAGGAAATCAGAACATCATGTCTCCTATTTGCCACTGGTATTTTAAATAAATTAATTAATTGCCCCCAACATTTCTTTAATTCATCCTTGTTTTAAAATGCATTAAAATAATAGGGAGAAATTTAAGGACCTTTAGTCCAATGGTGGAGAAGGAAATGGCAACCCACTCCAGTGTTCTTGCCTGGAGAATCCCAGGGACGGGGGAGCCTGGTGGGCTGCCATCTATGGGGTCGCGCAGAGTCAGACACGACTGAAGTGACTTAGCAGCAGCAGCAGCAGCACAGTCCAATGGATCAGTTTTTCCTATCATTTTATCCTATCACTAAACTCTATACTGTTAAAATGACATGTCATTAATTAACCACAATGTCAAATACAAAACTCATTCCTTTTTCTTTAATGTCATCTTTAACCACTTCAAACAGAATACAATGTTTACAAAGTCAAATGCCAAATGATTAGTGAAAATTGCTAATTAAATCAATGATTTATGTAATAGTCTCTGGAGAGGATAAAAATGATTTCCTATCTCTTCTCTGAGAGCATCAGTATAAAATATTTGGAAGACTATGGTCTGTGCAGTCATCCACACCTGAATCAAAATCCCCTCCCTACCCCTTATCACCTCTGGGACTCCACCAGGCCCCTTCAGCTCTCTGGGCCTCATTTTTAAAATGAGTTTCTTCTTTTAAAAAATGAGGACCATAATGCCTAGATTAGAAATCTCTTACCAGGATTAAAAGAGATTACATACAAACAGTGATTAAAACACTACCTGCCACTTATGGATTTTCTCTCCACTAAGTAATTATAAATCCAATAGAAGGACTAAGATAAATACAAAAATAACTGCACTAGAATGGTATAGGGAGTAAATGTTATGTGGTGTTACAATCAATCCACAGGGATTTCAGAAGGAGAAATCAGTCCTTGTCAAGGTGATCAGCAAAAATGTCAGGAAACAACATTGAGCTAAGCTAATTGGAATGGTCAAGGTTTGGCTAAGCAGAGCTGGAGGAATATTGAGACAGAGAAAATGCAAGCACACTGTTTTAGAGGCAGAAAACGTGGAGGCGGAGTCCTGGTGGATTTGTCCAATCAGGTGTGCAGGGAGCAAGAGGAAGTCAGTGCTGTGGACACAGATTATGATCTTTCCATAGCCCATAAGAAGAATTGTAAGAAACAAGTCCAAACTACCATTTTTTTTGGCCACAAAACACTCTTTTCCTAAACTGGTTCCACCCCAGCAATCTGCTTCTGAAAACAGAACTGTTGAATTAAATCTATGTCAGCCCCCTTTTCACATTCCTGTTTCTTGTGACCAACACAGACACCTGTACATGTAAAACCTCTGCTACCACCAAGAAGCTGGGGTCTGTCTCTATGACTCAGACATTGCAGGAACCTTCCTGCAATGCAGGAGATGTGGGTTCCATCCCTGAGTTGAGAAGATCCCCTGGAGAAGGGAATGGCTACCCACCCCAGTATTCTTGCCTGGAGAATTCCAAGGACAGAGGAGCCTGATGGGTTACAGTTCATGGGGTCACAAACAGACATGACCGAGTGGCTAACACACACACACTCCTGCTATAAGCAATTAAGCTTTCACTTTTCTCACCTATGTTTCAGGGGCCTTATTCTAGAATACTCAACACTATTACGGAGAAGGCAATGGCACCCCACTCCAGAACTCTTGCCTGGAAAATCCCATGGACGGAGGAGCCTGGTAGACTGCAGTCCATGGGGTCGCTAAGAGTCAGACACGACTGAGTGACTTCACTTTCACTTTCCACTTTCATGCATGAGAGAAGGAAATGGCAACCCACTCCAGTGTTCTTGCCTGGAGAATCCCAGGGACAGGGGAGCCTGGTGGGCTGCCGTCTATGGGGTCGCACAGAGTCGGACACGACTGAAGCGACTAAGCAGCAGCAGCAGCAACACTATTAAGAAAAAAGTAATTGTCCCATGACATGGTTCCTTTGCTGAAAGCATTTCCAAGGTCCTGGATGAGGAGGAGACATTTTTTTTCCCCAGCTATCTCCTTCAAAAGTTACCATTGCTCCTTCTTCACTTTGACTTCTTAACTGTTTCAGGTAACGGTCACAGAGGAAAGCCCTAAACTGGGTTCACATTGTGAACCCAAGCATCATGGGTGACATTTATTTTCACAGAGGTTCCAGGCACCTCATGGGGAGGACTCAGGAAGTGTTACTCAGAAATGTTTTCAACAACTTGAGAATGGGAAGAGGTGGTCAGGAACCAATGGGTCTCAAGAACAGAATCAGTCATTTAACTGGTTCCAGAGAAAGAGAGACCCTCACAGCAAAGGTGGGTCAGCAAATGAGGGCAGAATGTGCAAAAGCAGGCCAAAAGATACTGCCCTGAAAAAGGCAGAACCGGGCCACATATGTATGGAAGACCTACTTGCAAACTGTTCTCCGCTCTAAACCTGCCACTCCAGTCATGGTGAATGTAAAACAAATTCAGACAAATCATTAAAACTGTAGTAGTACTAAAGAACACGTGAAATGGTTTACTGCAGGTCCTTATTTAAATTGCTTTGTACAAAATAAGTCTTTTGCTGGCACACTGGAACAGTAAAAAGTTATTGTGATCATCTTTTATTAAGAAGGAGGACCATTTTGTTTATATATATATATATACACACACACACACACACACACACACACATCTATATATTCTTATAGAAGAAATGGACTTAAATTGCAGAAAGATAAGTTTATTAAAATTCATTGCAATTCCACACTATTATATTTTTTAATAACCATCCTGCTTTCTGCCATGGGCCCCCTGCCAATACACAGATGCATTTGGCTTCACCCAGGTCAAAAGTGATGCTTCAGTGCTTCTTTGGGATTAGGTCTATACGCAAACACAATTCATCTTCAGCATAAAATTTGATTGAACCATGTGAGTAAAACTACATTAGAATTTTTGTATGTAAGATCTAACCTTTGAGCTCATTCCTGAATTATCACTAAAGTGTGAAGGAAAGTGAAAGTGTTAGTCGCTCAGTTTCCGTCCAACTCTTTGCAAGTCCATGGACTGTAGCCCACCAGGCTCCTCTGTCCATGGGATTCTCCAGGCAAGAATACTGGAGTGGGTTGCCATGCCCTCCTCCAGGGAATCTTCCCAACCCAGGGATCAAACCCAGGTCTCCCGCATTGCAGGCAGATTCTTTACTGTCTGAGCCACCAGGGAAGCCCAAATGACTAAAATAGATAAGGTCAAAAAAGAGAAGCTGCTGCTGCTGCTAAGTCACTTCAGTTGTGTCCAACTCTGTGCGACCCCGTAGATGGCAGCCCACTAGGCTCCTCTGTCCCTGGGATTCTGCAGGCAAGAATACTGGAGTGGGTTGCCATTTCCTTCTCCAATGCATGAAAGTGAAAAGTGAAAGTGAAGTTGCTGAAAAAGAGAAGAGGAACCCCAAAACATGAAAAGATGGGTGAATGATGGTCCAACTGGAGGTGCCCTGAAATGTAATGTCCTCCTCTGTCCCTGGGGCAGGACTTTAACTCTGTAGGTACCAGTTCAGTCTGTGTTTAGAAAGAAAGATTATTTCTGATGGCACGATAACCAAGTTTTTAAAAAAATAATAGAGTAATAAAAATTTAAATAAAGGTAAAATTAATCCCATAGTTTGATAACACTTTTCTTGTGAGAGTTTAAAGTAATAATGTAAAAATACTCTTATAATATAAAGTAATACTATATATATATATTTATATTTATTTATATTTCTTTTAGGAATGTTTTAAATCAAATTATGTCTAAGTGAAATAGATCAGATGAGTTATTGTTTTATCCTACATAATTTTTTCATCAAATCTGTCATTTCCAACTTTCAAAAAATATTCCTTCTCTCTTGGTTGATTCTACAGATTGAGTGACAATAAGACTGTGAATAGCTAAAACATGCTCTTAGTATTTATTTTAATTTACAAGATTTTGGTGTTTTTCAGCAGTTTTTAAAACCATATATTGGATGATCAAAGTTCCTAAGTCTGCCTGTATTAAGAAATGCCAAGGACATAAGGATTTGAATTGATTGTTCTTGGGATAGCATTTTAGAAATGAAATGCAACATTATTCTCAAGCTTTTGTGATCAATTTTCTAGCCTAGAAAAACAGGTGGTTTAAAAACCTTCTGGAACTTTCTTACTGCCAGGTGTTGACACCCAGGAAAGAACACACCATATTTTCACTCTGTTTAAATCTGAATTAAATCATTAAATACTAAATTGTGAATACCAAAAATCTTTGAAAAAGGCATTAAAAAGCCAATCAGTTTTACACAAAGAAAGCTATGTACTTTACCTAAAATTAGGAGTTTGGGATTAACATATACACACTACTATATATAAAATATACAATCAACAAGGACCTACTGTATAGCACTAGGAACATACTCAACATTTTGTAAAAACCTGTAAGTGAAAAGAATCTGAAAAAGGATATTATATATATATATATATATATATACACACACACACACACACACACACACACACATACAACTGAATCCCTTTGCTGTATACCTAAAAATAACACAACATTGTAAATCAACTAAACTTCAGTAAAATAAATAAATAAATACATAAATTTTTTAAAGTGTCATACAGAGGAGAAAAAAAACCTGCCTTTTAAAAAAATTATCATGACTTGTAGCAGTGGACAACATAACCCAGATGGAGAAAGCAAACTTCCAGCACTCAGCTGGCTTTTCCTAAACTCCATTTTATACACGCACCTTATTAAATCTCCCTAATGTGGCAGTTGTCTGGAGCCTGAGCTATAACCAAGTCAAACCTTGGGTGATGGAGGTAACAGTAACCGCTGGCCCCAGCCTTCTGAGGAGTTATCGTGTTTGAGAAAGAAAACATTGTCGGGGTGGTAGCATAACCCCAAGAGTAATAAAGTGGCCAGACACCTGGAAGCAATTACGTGCATGGTCGAGATTATCCATCATGCTTTGCTCACTGTCTCTCTTGCAAAGACCTTTGTTTTTACACTCACAGTAGCTAACTTCTGGGCTGAAAAGCCTGTTTCACAAACGATGTTTTCCACCGAGGCCCTTCCACTTACTGCCATTCCCACATGATGTCGATCATTTGTTTGCACAGCCCAGCGACAAACCTCAGAGCTGCTGTAATAATAAGTTGGTTAGCAGGCTTGCAGGAGCAGCTGCATCAATCACACTCCTGCCACAGCCCAAAGAAATGCCC
This sequence comes from Bison bison bison, assembly GCF_000754665.1. Classification (NCBI taxonomy): domain Eukaryota; kingdom Metazoa; phylum Chordata; class Mammalia; order Artiodactyla; family Bovidae; genus Bison; species Bison bison. The sequence goes on from NW_011495031.1 coordinate 1,692,237, forward strand.
TTTGCCCACCAACACTGCTTAGCAGAATGCAGTCTGGATCTCTCAGATGGAACTGTTCAAGCACCATTTTCCATTTAGGCCTAATTTAATATTTTTCTAAATCAGATTATTGCTTGTAGGTCATTATCATTAAGTTCCTTCTGACATGTATTTATTGCTCAGACACCATTATTCATTAGGCTATTGTGCTGCTGGCTATGAAGTTAGCCTAAGACCTGGGATCAGATGCTTTTTTCCTTCAGGTCAGGGGGTATCAGGACTATAGAAAATTATTGGATCTTCCATTACTGTTCTGGTGCCTTGAAAACTGTGTCAGCTTTCCAGATATTCCTCAAACACTTGCTTAATTGTGTTTAATAGAGTTCTTGCAATGAATAAAAATCCATGTGATTTGGAGTCACATCCTTTGCCATAGCCCATACATGTATCCTGTGAGAGAATTTAAATGCTAGTTAAACTGGCTTTATTAATGTGATGTTTATAACTGTTCATTTTATATATTAACTCTGTGTAAATACCCAGCAAAAGAAAACCTAGGTTCATTTAGATAAAGTGTTTTCCAGCTTGGTACTAGCGTATCTAAGAAGTTTCTCAGATACCCACCAGATTCTCTTCCAAGAAATCTTATAAATTAGAATGTTTTTAAAGCACAGATTTAGGGAGATAAATAAAATTTGAAGCTTGCTGGGCCATAGGGGGCTGTGGGGGCACCACCTCCCACCAGTGCTCACTGTATTGGGAAATATACATGAAAGCATTTAAATGAAACATTCCTTGTTCCTTTAGGATCTTACATTTGAAAGTTGACAGTATTAAAAAGCAAACAAACAAGCATCCATAATTTGGAGAGGAGGGGAAGGGGATAAGGTTTCAGTTCAGTTCAGTCACTCAGTTGTGTCCAACTCTTTGCGACCCCATGAATCACAGCACGCCAGGCCTCCCTGTCCATCACCAACTCCCAGAGTTCACTCAAACTCATTCCATCGAGTCGGTGATGCCATCCAGCCATCTCATCCTCTGTCATCCCCTTCTCCTCCTGCCCCCAATCCCTCCCAGCATCAGAGTCTTTTAGCAGGGTTCGAATTAGGGCTAATTTTGTCCCTAATTTGGAATCTGTCCTGGCCCAGCTGCTCTCTATCTCTTCATCACCACTTATCTCTTCAGTCAATGACACAACTTTAACGGGACTTGGAGATCACAGAGCAGGGCTCTGGTCCTTCTGCTACTGCAAACTAAGGCTTCCCAACAGTTTGATCCTCACCATTTAGAAAACCAGTTTCAGTTACTTCCTACCCAGTTTCTTCAGGAGATACAATGGTTCTCCAGCTATGAGATCTGTGGGGCTCTTCTGATGAAGAGAACTTTACATAATACAAGTCAGGCTCCTTTCTGCTGGTCTGAAGGTCCCAAGAGGATTTTTGTAACTAAGGAATCAAGATTTGTACACCTACCCTTTCTAAAACAAAAATTTTACAATTCTAATGTCAACCGGGTTATTATATTCTTAAAGTGGGACATGAGCTAGAGCTTGCACTATTGTTCCAACAGGCTTACAAAACCTGGGTGCAACAGAACCATCCTATCCTATAAAAATCTGTTCTGCTCAAGCTTTATCAGACTATGCAGTGATTTATTTTTTTTAACTGGAGTATAGCTGCTTTACAATATTGTGTTAGTCTCTGCCTTACAGGAAAGTGAATCAGTCATAAATATATATACATATATATATATATATATATATATCATCTCTTTTTGTATTTCCTTCCCACTTAGGTCATCACAGAGCATTAAGTAAACTCCCCTGTGCTATTAATAGATTCTCATTGGGTTATCTATTTTATATATATTTTATAATAGCAGTGTATATATGTCAATCCCAGTCTCCCAATCCATCCCACTTCCCCTCTTCCCACTTGGTGTCCACACGTTTTATCCTCTGCATCTGTTTCTTTATTTCTACACAGTGATATTTAACCCTTGTTTCCTCCCAAATTTCTCAGCTTTTTCCTACCCCTCTCCCACCAACCTCATACATACCCCTGGAAGTTCATTCTGCAAGTTCATTCTGCCAATCTCAAGTAACTACTTAAACACTTAAATAGTCAGTACTCTGTTGCAGTCTTTCTCAAGGCAGAGTCACCACAGAGAGCACAACACAATAATCCTGAAAATAACTTAGCAGCTAGATCAATGCTTCCCCTTGTTCGTCCACACAACTGCCCACAGATCAGATAGCCAGTTTTCATCAACTTCACTTCTTTCCTCTGTCAGCCTTGTACCTCAGAGTAACTTCTGAATTAAAGTTCATTTCTGGAACTTTCATACAAAAAAAGAGTCAGAAAAATATATACGCTTCCATTTGCCACTGCTGCTATTAACAAAGTAAGTATTTCTGATTCTCAATAAAAAATTCCAACTTTGATAAAACAATTTGTAAGTACAATTCTGATCCAATGAAAATAGTCTTCATCAAACCTCAACTTTGAATCCTCCATGAGTCTCTCCCTTCATGTCAGGTGGCCTTTTTGTCCTTAAAAATGTTATTCTCATTACATTCATGTCTTCTCTCCTCTAGGATAGTTGTCCCCAAACCTGTCAGGACATCAGAATCAGCTGGTGCCCCAGAATCATGGGGCAGATTTTTCAAAAAACAGACAACCAGGTCCTGCCCCACCACCACTGCTTCAAGATTCTTATTGCTCAGGGCTAGAGTGGAGCCTGGATATTTATATTTTGATAAAGCTCTCCAGGTGATCCTGGAAACCTGAGATTTTAGGAAACATTGACTTACCAAAAGCAGTGATTCTTGATCAGCAGGACAGTGGCTAATCACATGGCCAGACTTCACCAGCCTTACTCTCTCCGACCATAGCACCAAGAATCCGGTTCAGCCACACTGAAGTTGCTTTGCAAAAATGATCCAGATGACTCATTAGTTGCAAACCTAAATATAGAGATTTAATCAGAAATAAATAACCCCTAAATATAGCATTGCATATTTTTAACTCTATAATCTAGCCTGCCTCTCTACACATATCAGTTGTTTGCAAGTGAACCCAAGAGACAAAATCATGAAACAAGCACTAAGAGACCATTTTTTTTCTTCACCTATCATCACACACAAATGTTTAATAAACTAGTCCCCAGACAGTAGTTAGTTTCCAGTTTAAGTTGAAAACCCCTAAGGCACGTAAACTCTCTTTAGGATAAGGAAGGTACATAAACTCTCTTAGGCCTCCAGTGTGGGATATTACAACCGTGTTTCCTAGATGTCCTTTCCTCAGAATCACAAAGCGTATCCTTCCTATTGCCCACTAGGTCTTGCTCACCCACCCTCAGCAGAGATGGAGAAGAACAGATGGTGGCAAAGGCAGGAATCTGGTAATGGATGTATGATCCGTTTGAATCTTGTATGGCTGTGATCAACGCCACCACTAAATCCCCCTTTTGCCCTCTATGGTAAGATCAGAATGACAGCCCAATTTATCATCTGTGGATATTGGTGGAAACAACTTCAAGGCCGGGGTATTTTTCATACCCCCTTGCAAACTGTCATCAGTTCTGTAGAATAGTAAGGAAACCACTGATCCATTTAAGAAACTGTCAGCAGGTGTACGAAGAAGTGAAAGATGGATGCTTTCAAAAGGTCTTAGGAAGGAAGGCTCCAGCTGCCAGAACACATGACTTCTGATGCATAGTCTAGACTGGCCACAGAACAAGGGAAATTGTGGGGCAGAGTGTGACTCTCAACACCACAGTTATCAGCAGAAAGAACAATTCACTTCAGAAGAAATTTCCAGACATGCATTCCTTAGTTGGGAAGTACTTGAGTCATAGCAATGTCTCTGCCACAGTTCTCCCGAGTGCCAACTCTGGAATTATAAACCTGTGTCTCAGAGATTCTAAATGGAATCTCCCCTACCCTATGCAACCACCACCACCACTTACTGAAAATAATTAAAATCCACTTCTTGGAAGCAAATACTGAGTTTAAATCTTGAAAATTTCTTTTTCAAAAAATCATATTTTTATATATTTATATATATATATACACACATATAACTGAATCACTTTGCTGAACACCAGAAATTAATACAACATTATAAATCAACTGCTTCAATAAAAAGTGAACAATCAAAGTTAATTTTAAGAAATCGTAGATCATCATGATGTCCATCTTAAAAATTAGCAGATCATCTGGAGTTTCAAACTTCACATATGTCATTTACCATCAGTTCAGTTCAGTTCAGTCACTCAGTTGTGTCCGACTCTTTGCGACCCCATGAATTGCAGCACGCCAGGCCTCCCTGTCCATCAC
>NW_011495031.1:1696658-1706909 GCF_000754665.1 Bison bison bison
CCTTCCAAGGAGTAAGCATCTTTTAACTTTATGGCTGCAATCACCATCTGCAGTGATTTTGGAGCCCCCAAAAATAAAGTCTGACACTGTTTCCACTGTTTCTTTCCCATGAAGTGATGGGACCAGATGCCATGATCTTCGTTTTCTGAATGTTGAGCTTTAAGCCAACTTTTTCACTCTCCACTTCCACTTTCATCAAGAGGTTTTTTAGTTCCTCTTCACTTTCTGCCATGAGGGTGGTGTCATCTGCATATCTGAGGTTATTGATATTTCTCCTGGCAATCTTAATTCCAGCTTGTCATATACTGAAAAAAAATCATTTTTTCCTTTTAAGTCTAGCTTTTCTTTTGTATACAAAGTGATTTTGGTAATCTAGTGGTTTTACTTTAATATATTCTATTCAGTCTCTAGGTTGTATCCAATTCTTTGTGACCCCCATGGACTGTAGCATGCCAGGCTTCCCTGTCCTTCACTATCTCCCAGAGTTTGCTCAAATTCATGTCCATTGAGTCAGTGATGCTTTCTAACCATCTCATCCCCTGTCATCCCCTTCTCCTCCTGCCCTCAATCTTTCCCAACATCAGGGTCTTTTCCAATGAGTTGAGTCTTCACATAAGGTGTCCAAAGTAATGGAGCTCCAGCATCAGTCTTTCCAATGAATATTCAGGGTTGATTTCCTTTAAGATTGACTGGTTTGATTGCAGTCCAAGGGGATCTCAAGAATCTTCTCCAGCACAATTTGAAAGGATTATTTCTTCAGCACTCAGTCTTCTTTATGGTCCAGTTCTCACATCTGTACATAACTACTTGAAAAACTGTAGCTTTGATTATACAGACCTTTGTCAGCAAAGTGATGTCTCTGCTTTTAAACTTGCTTTCTAGGTTTGCCACAGATTTCCTTCAAAGGAGCAAGCATCTTTTAATTTCATGGCTGCAGTCACCATCCACAGTGATTTTGGAGCTCAAGAAAAGAAAATCTGTCACTGTTTCCACTTTTCCCCATCTATCTGCCCTGAAGTGATGGGACTGGATACCATGACCTTAGTTTTTTGAATGTCAAGTTTCAAGCCAGCTTTTTCACTCTCCTCTTTCATCTTCATCAAGGGGGTCTTTAGTTCCTCTTTGCTTTCTGCCATTAGAGTACCTATCTGAGGTTGTTGATATTTCTCCCAGCAATCTTGATTCCAGCTTGTGCTTCATCCAGCCCAGCATTTCCCATGATGGACTCTGTATTTAAGTTAAATAAGCAGGGTGACAACATATAGTCTTGTTATACTCCTTTTCCAATTTTGAATCAGTCCATTTTTCCATGTCTGGTTCTAACTGTTGCTTCTTGATCTGCATACAGGTTTCTCAGGAGACAGGTAAAGTGGTCTGCTATTCCCATCTCTTTAAGAATTTTCCCCAATTTCTTGTGATCTACACAGTCAAAAAATTTACTGTAGTCAATGAAGCAGAAGTAAATGTTTTCCTGGAATTCCCTTCCTTTCTATATGATCGAGTGAACATTGGCAATTTGATCCCTGGCTCCTCTGCCTTTTATAAACCCAGCTTGTATATCTGGAAGTTCTCTGTTCATGTATTGCTGAAGCCTATATTGAAGGATTTTGAGCATAACCTTGCTAGTATATGAAATGAGCACATTTGTACAGTAGTTCGAATGTCCTTTGGCATAGCCCTTATTTGGGGTCAGAATGAAAACTGTCCTTTTCCAGTCCCATGGCCACTGTGAGTTTTCCAAATTTGCTTTAATAGCACCATCTTTCAGGATTTGCAAAAGCTCAGCTGGAATTCTATCACCTCCACTAGCTTTGTTTATAGTAATGCTTCCTAAGGCCCACTTCACTTCCACTGCAGGGGACCTTGGTTCCAACTCTGATTGGGGAACTAAAATCTTGCATGCCTCAGAGTCAAAAATGAACAAATTAATTAAACAGTAAACTTTGGGGAAAAAAACAAACAGACAACACACACCATGAGCAATTCAATAGTACTCTCAAAATCTGCATTCAATTACATCAAGTTTATGAAAACTATTCCCTCTTTTACATCACTTTGACTAATATAACACAAATTTACATTAACAACAAATTTAGGATTTCTTCATAAATGGTAGTTTCCATGAGAATAAAACAAAAGGAATAAAGCAAAAAGAGGGGGGAAAGTATGTGAAATTACTATTAGATCCCAAACCCAAGTTTCTTGAGTGTAGTCCTTATTTATCCAAGTGTGAAGAACACTACTCGGTTCCACAACTGCACTGAAAGAGCCCTGAATCCTTGGGAATTGATTTGATTGTTGGATCTGAAAAGTCTACTCAAAAGTCTTGGCCAACTGGTCCACCATAGACTCAAGCTCATTATGTTGAAATGGAATCCTGGCTTGATTCAGTGCTGTTTCAGATGGGTTCATTTATCTGCACACAAAGAGTAGGCTTCCTAAGACATCTCATGCATGTTCTGATTTTGTTATTTTATGGGTGATTCCATGGTTTGTTTATTTATTTGGGGCTAGTCATTGCCACTGCACAAGCAACAAATAATATGTTAAACAGTGCCCCACTTATCTGTAAAAAAAAATTTTTTTTAAACCTCTCCTAATTTAAATCATAGCATATTATCAACAAGAATAACTTCTTTTCAACCTTTAGGGTCAGAACATAAAAGAGAGTTAGCCCAGCATGTTCTCTTTGCCTTTCCTTCACTTAACTTAGAGAGAGAGATTAATACATCAACATTAAGAATGTGCAAAGAACCACTTTGAAAACTTCCTGAGTGGAGAAGTGTTGCCATGTGTTATTTGCTGAAACCTAAAATTTCTGGGTTCCCCTGGTGGCTCAGATGGTAAAGAATCCACCTGCAATATAGGTGAGTCAGGTTCCATCCCTGGCTCAGGAAGATCCCGTGGAGAGGGAAATGGCTACCCACTCTGGTATTCTTGCCTGGAGAATTCCATGGACAGAGAAGCGTGGCGGGCTACAGTTCATGAGGTCACAAAGAGTCAGACACAACTAAGAGACTAACACTGAAAAAATTATACTTGTTCTTACAATCTGTGGGATTATTTTTAAAGGACAGATTACAGTTTTTATAATAAAATACCCATTTTGAAAATTACTTATTTAATTACTCATGCTAAAGACCTTATGTCAGGAAAAGAAAATATTGTTGCATGTTACAGACGGTCAAGACTGCAATATTCATTAGCTGTAGACAAGGAAGGAAATAGCCAGTCCACCAAAGCCCCAGTGTGATCATCACAATGATCCAGCATTTCTGCCAAAGCCCTTAAAATTGTCTGTGATAGTTTCTTCAAACAGACCTAAGGAGATGCAGAAAGAAGATTAACTTCCTTTTCTTAATTAGCAATGAATCTTCAGCCTATCCCATAGTATTTTCCTAAAGCAGTTATCAACATCACTTTGTTGATCTTTAAAACAATTTAGATAGGAAATGAGAAAACCAAAGTGAATCAGCTTTAATCTTAAATCTCCACCTATCTGAGGGATCTAATTTAGAAGAACTTTTAAAATGAAGTTATTTCTCAATTGCTAGTTCATAAGCCAAATCAGCATTAAAAAAAAGTGCGCCTTGCTTGAAATCTAGGCCAGAGATCTGAGCAGACTTCTAGCCTCCATACTATAGAACATGGTCTCTTTTTAGTGGACACTCCAGTTCTCCAACTAAAACATGTTTTTACGTAATAGAGACAAGTCTGTGTAGAATAAGAATTTGCTTAGCACTAGTGGTAAAGAACCCACCTGCCAATGCAGGCAGATGTTAAGAGGCAAGGGTTAGATCCCTGGGTTAGGAAGATCCCCTGGAAGAGGGCATTGTAAGCAATTCCAGTATTCTTGCCTGGAGAATCCAGTGGACAAAGGAGCCTGAAGGGCTACAGTCCTTAGGGTCACACAGAATCAGACACAACTGAAGTGACTTAGCAGTTGGCATACACGTAATTTTGTGTAACTGGCTCCCTTTACCAGTGTCTAACAGTTTTCTGAACCCAGTTAAGTGGAGTTCCAGCAGTGGTTTGTCCAGCAGTCATGTATGGATATGAGAGTTGGACTATAAAAAAGCTGAGCACCGAAGAATTGATACTTTTGAACTGTGGTGTTGGAGAAGACTCTTGAGAGTCCCTTGGACTGCAAGGAGATCCAACCAGTCCATCCTAAAGGAAACCAGTACTGAAGTCATTGGAAGGACTGATGCTGAAGCTGACACTCCAATACTTTGGCCACCTGATGCAAAGAACTGACTCCTTGTAAAAGACCCTGATGCTGGGAAAGATTGAAGGCAGGAGAAGAAGGGAAGCAGAGGATGAGATGGTTGGATGGCATCACCAACTCGATGGACATGAGTTTGAGCAAGCTCTTGTAGTTGGTGATAGACAGGGAGGCCTGGCATGCTGTGATTCATAGGGTCGCAAAGAGTCAGACATGACTGAGCGACTGAACTGAACTGAACTGAAGTGGAGTTCTATCCATCATGCTTCAGTTTCCCTCTTGAGAAAAATTCAATCTGTAGCAACTAATACCATTAAGTTAAAATATACAAGAGTAAATATAAGAACACATGCTATTTTTAAAAGAAAGAATAAGAAAGGCAGGAACAATAAGTATTAGAAATGTTTCACTTCAAATTCCTTGCCCAAAGTCAACCCCAGTGGGGCGAAATTTTAGTAGACAACCTGCCCTGCACTCTGCAGGTGCCAGGGATGTCCCCTGCAGAACCCGAGTCAGCTCTGACAGAATGTCACTGTTTCAGAGTGGCTCTCTCTCAAAGCCATGCTCTGTGCAACTGCAGGTGGCACCTTCTTGGTTGAAGGGCTGCTCCAGGAAACCCTTGGGCTCTGTTACCTGTGCAGTTCCAAGCGCTGGCTTGCTTAACTCACAGTCCTAGAAGGAAAAGGGCAATTGGGGCAAAATCCAAAGTCATCGCTAAGATTAAGCTCAGGGGCCTTGTTCAGGTTCACTCTGAGGATTGAGATGGATGTAGGGATTGGACAGGGGTCGAAGTGAAGTGTCTTTCCAGTTGAATTATGAAATGGCAAATGCCTCTCTTTGTGGTCTCATATTTTTTTTTTCAGATGTCTCATTGCCTTTTGGTTTTGCCACAGCTGTGACTTAGAAAGAATTATTCATACCTTGGCTTCCAGAGACCCAAGTTACCTGAATATAGACCAGTCTTCACCATCTTATGTGGTTTATGCTGTGTTTTTTGCCATAGCTAACTAACTATTGAAATTGTTACTACATAACCTTAATCTTTTGGGCTTCCCTGGTGACTCAGGTGGTAAAGAATCCAGCTGCAATGGGTTCAATCCCTGGGTTGGGAAGATTCCCCAAAGAAGGGAATGGCAACCCACTCCAGTATTCTTGCCTGGAAAATTCCATGGACAGAGGAGCCTGGCAGGCTACAGTTCATGGGGTCGCAAAGAGTCGGACACAACTGTGTGACTAATACTTCCACTTCACTTTCAACCTTAATCTTTAACACTTGATTCCATCGTCTAAGGAAAATCAAAATCAGATGGCAAGGCTACTATAACGATTCCAGCTCCAATAGTATGACCTAGGATATTCTCTTGTGTTTCTTCTGCTATAAACTTAGCACGTTGATTTTCAGGCAAAGGTATTTTGTGTTTGCATTCTATGGGGATTGTTTTTTCCCACTTTCTCTTTTTCTTTTTCTCTTTTCCCTAGAGTAAAATACCATATGTAGACATGCATCTACACTGTTTGGTAGATTAACGAATTCCCACTGAGATCACGTATTCTCCTCCTCTGGGGGTTTTTCTGCCTGTATTCCTCATTTCAGATTTTATACAGCTCTTTCTTGATAATATGGCTCACAAAACATATGTTTACATATCTCTGTAGATTGTGTGCAACAGAGACCCTTGAAGTCCATGCTGACAGCATCTACTATGAAAATCATTCAATACCATTATCAGCACCCCCCTCCATACTCTAACCCAACAAACAAGCAAGACCTATGTACAGCCTGTTGTAAAAGTTGGGATAACACTAAATCTGTTTGAGTCATGGCTCACATTTTTATTTCTCAACATAAATATTTTTATATGAATGAACCAACATTTTTTTCCCTAGGTACAAAGGGCTATTTTTTAATCCCCATTTAAAGGAGTTGGGGGGCAGTTAACGCATGTAGACAGTGGTAACAGAACCACAGCCCCGCTGCATTTGCAGACTCACTGACCTTTTAGCCTTCTGGAGTTTAACCATTTCCTGATGTCCTTTAACAGTAATTTTCTTGTTGGAAAAGCCCTCTCTAAACTGATAGCATCTAAACAAGCTTCTACCTTAATTGGAAAAATTCTCCCATAAATATTTATGCTGCAGTGATTAGGGCATTTACTGAACTCAACTGCCCATTATGGGTTAAAACAGGGAGCATTGTTTGGGGTTGCCTAAAGCCTGACATGGTTTATTGAAAGGGACTTGAAGCTGTAATTTATTTAATCAAGCCTCTGACCCCAGCCCTCTGGAGTAGCCAGTAATTGTGAAGGAGAACTAACCACATTGACTAGAATCAGTTTTCAGGGTTGTAAATTCTGAAAGTCTAATTCAGAAGGAAAAAAAAAAGAATAGAGTAAAGTTGGTAGACATGTCTTTGTCATTATACTGTGGTAAAGATAGGTGATAGATAGGTAGACAGAAAGCTAGATCAAATTTTGAAAAGAAAAAAACTTCAAAGCAGAGAAGAAGAACCATTTATCCCCCTGCTGGTTCAGTGTTCCTCTGTGGCTTCTGCCCTCTTATAGCTTTGAGAATCTACCACATAAGAACTCACATGGCATTGAATTTAACTCCTACTCTTGGAAATGTATCAGATTTGGGGTATGTATAGGGGTGAGGAAAGCCTTTTGTATTGAAATCTGTTTAGAAGACTCCAACTTAAGCACAAATTCTAGGTGAACTGAGCCCAAAGTAGAAATAGGAATGCTGGATTTTCTTCCCACTTTTCAACCCACTATTGCTTCTACTTTTTAGGTTATGATTTTCAAGAACTAGCTGGTGAGTATCAGAACATATTTATACTGTGTGTGTGTTTATACAAATAAATAAATTAAAACATTTTTTTCCTTTTATTTCCTTTTCCAGCTGCAAGTTTTCTTCCAATTCCATTTTTGAGTCATGATTAATTCACATGTTTACAATAAAAAAGAGCCTCTTCTCCACTGGCCTTTTGACCTCCCAGCTGCAGACCCAAACATCCATTCCTTATTTCCAGGCATGATTTAAAAGAGATACTGAAACCAAAAACATATTTTCTTCTTTAAAGTCTACTACCACTACTTGGCTACTGCTCTCCAAATTTCTAGTTCAAAAAGAAATTTTACAGTAAAAAATTATAATCATTTATTAAACTATGCATCATCTTTCCTCTTCATTTCAACTTGCATTTCATAGAGGCCCCAAATTTTCCTTAACACCTCTGGAGCTTGGCAATACCAATATTTAAGACTTTGCCTATCCTATTTTCCATTAAGAAACACTGGCAAACACTGTTGGTATATAAGAAAAACGTATCACAAGACTGGTTTCTGCCCCATCCTAACTTTAAGAGCATGCAGTGCTGGAGTCTCATCAGAGTTAGTTTCTAAACCTCATGTAAGGAATCGAAGCAGCTTGGTTTTCCAATCAATAAGAGTCAGGGTTGATGTGACCACAGAGAGTTCTAGAATCGAGCTCTATGTGTGAAAGACATTTTTAAAAACTAGACTGGTAGACAGGTTGTTGCACTAACCATTCAGAGGACTTTGCATACAACAAGAATATCTTGCATGAATGATCTTTTATATATATATGTTTTTGTTTTTCAGTCGCTCAGTTGTGTCCAACTCTGTGACCCCATGGACAGTAGCCTGCCAGATTCCTCTGTCCATGGGATTCTCCAGGCAAAAATACTGGAGTGGGTTGCCTCTTTCCTGTTCCAGGAGATACTCCTGACTCAGGGATCAAACCCACATCTCCTGTGTCTGTTGCACTGGCAGGGAGATTCTTCACCACTGAGCTACCTGGGAACAGCTAATACCTAATTGTTTTAACTTCACTCTTATAAGATATGAACAATCCTCCAAGAAGTTCTGCACACAAAAGAAAGGGTTCATTTATTCTACACCAAACAGATTATCTCACCTTCCATTCAGAAAAATCTTTTTAAAGAAGCTTATATTGAGATTCTAATTTTTCCTGTTAAATTATTCATTCCTTGGGTGCCATTATCTCTGTCACAGTGATGGTTGTTACAGAATCAGTCATCAGGTTGCAAACTATACAGATCTTTTTTTTTTAAGTTAAAACTATGACCAAAAAACAAACAATAGGTGCAATTGTACAGGTCTCCCTGTAAGGGTAATCCATGAGCTGGGAATAGACTTCCTCTATAGGGATGAAAAAACCTCCAGAAAAACAGAGTGGGGAAGAGCTCTGTCTGTCACCATGGTGGTGAAGAAAAGGTGCCAGCAGATAGTAACATTTCCCAGTCGTACTGATCACGGGGTTTCCAAGCTTACAGGCACAGACTAAACCCTTCATCCCACCCAGGGTCATTCCCTTGACAGAGCACAGCGTGTGCTCCACTGCTACAGATGGCCCTTTTAATCCCAACCAGCAAACTCCAAAGTACCCAGCATTGATTAAAAGCAGACTAGACTATGAAACTAGAACCAGCTCCACCCCAAAAGCTCAGTCAATGAACTTTATCTCATTTTCATAATAAAATAACAACTCACTTATTAAGCATTTTCTGAGAGCTCATCAGAGTTTACCATGTGTTGCTCACATATGCCTCTCAGTAGCCACTTTGACTCTCCTTTCACAAATGGGAAAACTGAGGGACAGAGAGGTTAGTCCTCTTGACCAAGGCCACACAGCTGGTCAGCAGAAGAGCCAGCAATTGATTTTAGAAGATATGGTTCAACCCCCGTGCTCTTGGTTCCAGATCAAATGGAACCACATGTGATGCTGCTGTTCTTCAGAATAAACAGGTTCTCATGATGCTCAGAGAAATGTCCTGAGCACACAGTTCAAATTAGACTTTTGGACCAGAAGCGTTCTCTTGTCTTTGACTACCCCAAGTTTGTGAAAGGCAGTCCTGAGGAAGGAAGGCTCCAGGTCAGAGAGGATGGTCTCCAGACGCTATCTCTGACCTCCCCTGAAGATCACTAAAGCATGCCACCCAAATATGACACTTAATTGTTAATTAAGCATATTAGTTATTTTGAACTGAAGGCAATTTAGAAATAGCAGGTGCAGGGTCCTGTGCCCTCTCCCTTTGTACCTAAAAGCAGGGCATAAGAGTTCCAGTGAAAAAGTTTCTTTCCTTGTACGAGGAAGAAGAGAACATTCTTATCACCAGAGACAGGGAGTGGATGCCAACATGAGGCTGAAAATAACCTATGTACTAAAATAACACTTATCAACATTTAACTTCCCCCATCTATTTCCTAGTCTCTTTCCCACACTTTACTGGCCCCGGCCCAAACTCCTTTTTCTTTTGTCTTATCACATCTCCACAATTTATTGCTCTTTATTAAATAGGAAAACCCCCAGGTCTAAATGCTTCTTTGGGGTTCTCATTTCTTCCTATGAAACCCCAGTGCCACATAAAATATTAATATCAAATAAAATTTGTAATTTTTCTTTTCTGTTAACCTGTCTTTTGTAACTCAAAATGTGGGCCCCAGGCACAGAACCTAAGATATTAGAGGAAAAGTCTTTCTTCCCCTACACCATCACCTCCCAAACTTTAATTCTTTTCTTTTCTCATCCTGATTGATCTTGCATTTAAAACTCATTGTGACTTTCAGTTCCTGATTCTCTTTTCATTTCTCTCAGTGTATTAGCTTCTCCCACTTCTCTGTAAACATCCAAGGTAGTCTCCTAAGGCAACTATTTTCAATACTTTCTCCTATCAGTGCTTTGATGCCATTCAGTTCAGTTCAGTTCAGTTCAGTCACTCGGTCGTGTCTGACTCTTTGCGACCCCATGAACTGCAGCACGCCAGGCCTCCCTGTCTATCATCAACTGCCGGAGTTTACCCAAACTCATGTCCCTTGAGTCGGTGATGCCATCCAACCATCTCATCCTATGTTGTCCCCTTCTCCTCCTGCCTTCAATCTTTCCCAGCATCAAGGTCTTTTCAAATGAGTCAGCTCTTCGCATCATGTGGCCAAAGTATTGAAGTTTCAGCTTCAACATCAGTCCTTCCAATGAACACCCAG
>NW_011495031.1:1707233-1715928 GCF_000754665.1 Bison bison bison
AGTCTGACACTGTTTCCCCATCTATTTCTCATGAAGTGATGGGACCAGATGCCATGATCTTCGTTTTCTGAATGTTGAGCTTTGAACCAACTTTTTCACTCTCTTCTTCCACTTTCATCAAAAAGGCTTTTTAGTTCCTCTTCACTTTTTGTCATAAGGGTGGTGTCATTTGCATATCTGAGGTTATTGATGTTTCTCCCAGCAATCTTGATTCCAGCTTGTAGTTCTTCCAGCCCAGTGTTTCTCATGATGTACTCTGCATATAAGTTAAATAAGCAGGGTGACAACATACAGCCTTGATGGACTCCTTTTCCTTTTTGGAACCAGTCTGTTGTTCCATGTCCAGTTCTAACTGTTGCTTCCTGACCTGCATACAGGTTTTTCAAGAGGCCAGTCAGGTGGTCTGGTATTCCCATCTCTTCCAGAATTTTCCACAGTTTGTTGTGATCCACACAGTCAAAGGCTTTGGCATAGTCAATAAAGCAGAAATACATGTTTTTCTGGAACTCTCTTGCTTTTTCCATGACCCAGTAGATGTTGGCAATTTGATCTCTGGTTCCTCTGCCTTTTCTAAAACCAGCTTGAACATCAGGAAGTTCACGGTTCACGTATTGCTGAGGCCTGGCTTGGAGAATTTTGAGCATTTCTTTACTAGCATGTAAGATGAGTGCAATTGTGCAGTAGTTTGAGCATTCTTTGGCATTGCCTTTCTTTGGGATTGGAATGAAAACTGACCTTTTCCAGTCCTGTGGCCACTGCTGAATTTTCCAAATTTGCTGGCATATTGAGTGCAGCACTTTCACAGCATCATCTTTCAGGATTTGAAATAGCTCAACTGGAATTCCATCATCTCCTCTAGCTTTGTTCTTAGTGACGCTTCCTAAGGCCCACTTGACTTCACATTCCAGGATGTCTGGCTCTAGGTGAGTGGTCACGCCATTGTGATTATCTGGGTCATGAAGATCTTTTTTGTACAGTTCTTCTGTGTGTTCTTGCCACCTCTTCTTAATATCTTCTGCTTCTGTTAGGTCCCTACCATTTCTGTCCTTTATTGAGCCCATATTTGCATGAAATGTTCCCTTGGTATCTCTAATTTTCTTGATGAGATCTCTAGTCTTTCCCATTCTATTGTTTTCCTCTATTACTTTGCACTGATCACTGAGGAAGGCTTTCTTATCTCTCTTTGATATTCTTTGGAACTCTGCATTCAAATGGGTATATCTTTCCTTGGTGCCATTACTCTTGACCTTACATGGGGCTGTCCAACAAAGCATTAACACTGACCCTCAATTCTGGGTAAACTCAACCATGTGCTTTCTCATCTAGGTTCCATCCTCCTTTACTTGTCCACACCAGTTGATTTTACTGTTTAGCTTTATGTTTTCTCATTCTCTGTTCATGAGCATCTAATCTATGCCAGGTCCCAAGCTAATCAATTTTACAAAATAAGAATCTGAGAATGAAAAAATCTGGTAAAGGATTTTTAAACATCTGCTAACATTGCTCACTATCACACAGCTAACAGCTCAGACCAGGATTCACACCCTGGTCTATGTACACAGGCTCTCCTTGTAACCCCTCCATGCACAGTACAGTCTTATCCTGCATGGATTTTTTTTTTTTTTTTTGTCATCCAAAGAGCCAGTGAAAGCCAACTCATTTTTCTGGGGCTCATGCAAAGAAATAACCATCTGTTTCATCTCTAGGGGCAAAGCCTGCTCTGTCAGACTTCCTGAGACAGGACAGTGTGCACAAAACTGTATATACTGTACTTTACAAGAGACTTCAGGAATCTTTCAAAAGTAACTTTGATTATATGTGATTTTTACTTTATATACTGACATTAGACCTCATGTAATGTGCTTCTCACTGCACTGCCACTGTTTCAGCCTCTCTGGCCCCCAGTTGTTTGAAACCAGAGCTACTGCTCAGTGCCACGAAGCTGCCCTGGTCTCTCTTTACCTCAACAGATGATTTCCAGAACTAAACCATGAGACCAAATCACCCAAAATGGACCCCTATGATTTCCTGGCACCCACATGCCAATACCTCCATCCCCCTTCCCTTCCTCTAGTCCCAAAGGAAAACATTTCTGATACCCCTACCTCTGCTCTTAGTTCATCCCAGGACTTGCCCTTTTCTGCTGGACCTTGACCTCTTTTTCCACAATCCTTCTCCTCATTCCATTCCCTTGATTCTACCAGCATGCT
This sequence comes from Bison bison bison, assembly GCF_000754665.1. Classification (NCBI taxonomy): domain Eukaryota; kingdom Metazoa; phylum Chordata; class Mammalia; order Artiodactyla; family Bovidae; genus Bison; species Bison bison. The sequence continues at coordinate 1,709,444 of NW_011495031.1, forward strand.
GAAATACCATCTACTGCTGAAAACCCTGCTGTGTTTTCATTATCATGTTTAAAAAGTATATTCTAGTCATTCTGACTTTGCATAAATACTGCTGTGTGGTCCCAGTCTCTCTGTGTCTCAGTTTTCTCATCTGTGAAATGCAGGTACTCATCTCAGAGTTTCAAGGGTTCATTTAGATGGTTTACCATTTTCTCCTTCCCTTTCTCTCACCACCCAGCTTCTTAAAAGATCAGCAGACACTGGATGTCTGCATGTCCCCATTACTTCCCTCCTCTAGCCTTTTCCATCTGGGATTAGATATCCCTCCTCTGAGGAAATGTCTCTCAGTAGCTGCCCACGTTGCATCATCACCACAGAGAATGATGCCCAAGCCTGCATCTCTAGCCCTTCCTTTCTTGCTGATTTTGTTTCCTAATCCAGCCCACATTTCCAGCGTCAGCAATGGACCTCTATGTATTTCCATCTCATAGATGCCTTAGAATCAGTACATTCAGCCTAGGACTTCATCTTCCCCACATACTAGTCCTTCATTCTCATTCCTTATCTTGGTTCATGATGTCATCCTCTTCCCAAATGCAGAAATTTCAAATCACTCTTTACATCTAATCATGTATCAAGAATCAACTCTGCTCAGAAAAGCACCTTCCTCTTCTATGTCTCTTCTATCCAAACTTCTCTGGCTCAGGTCATTTCTAATTTCTGCTGAAATACCTTGCTTGCTTCATGCTCTAAATGTTCCTCTTCCATGAAAACAGACAGATTCCCCTAAAATACAGATTATGTCATTTATCTGTCCATAAACTTCAGTATCACCCTAGTACACACAGAATTATTCCAATTTATCATTCAGAGTTTGCTCTATTTCCTTTCCCAGATACTTTTTCATCTTTGTCACAAATATTTCCCAAAGTCTACTGTACATGATCGTATGTCCCCCCCCAAAACCTACCTTGCATCTCTAGGCTTCTCCATCTTTGCTGTTCCCAGCCAGCTTAGCCAAGTGGTTAAAGACAATCTCTGGAGTCAAACGGCCTGGGTTTGGATACTATCTCCACCACTTTCCAACTGTGTGATTTGGGGCAAGTTAGTTGGTTTCCTTAAGGGGAAAATAAAATATATTAATGGTGTCATTATCTATGTATTCTTTTGTGTATTTCTTTTTTAGTTCAATATGATAACATTTGCTATTTTGCATGGCTGTTTCCTTCATTTTCTTGCTGCATAGTATGCCATTTTATGAATATACCACATTTATTCATTGTTTTAATCAAGAACATTTGGGTTTTTTCTAGTTTAGGATATTACAAGCAGTGCTGTTGCAAACATTCTTGTGCATGTATCCAGCAGCATATAAACATCCTTAGTACTCACATCCTTGCCAAATATGAATTTTTTAGTTTTTTATATATGGAGGCTTCCATTATTTTTATTCCTTTGATAGCAGGAGTTTGAATATTTCTGTATGTCTATTGCTCTGTTCTTTCACTTCCAACTTTTCCAAATTCTCTTGTTTTAGGTGTGTCTCTTGAATTCATTGTATATCTGAATTTTGTTTCTTCCTCAGCCCAGCAATTTTGTTCTTTCAAGAAAATTTAGCCATTATGCATTTGTTATGACTATTGATATATTTCCATTCATCTTTAGTTTCTTATTTTGTGCTTTCTAAATTTTCTAGTTGTTTTTTTTTTTTCCTGTATCTTTTAACCTTCTTTTACAATTTTGTGTAATTTTTTTGTCATTCTTGTTTCTGCCCCAGATTCACTTGGAATTACAAATTCTTCCTTTTTCTTTTAATTATTAACCTAGAATTTTAACATCTGTACTCAATCAAAGAAGTTCTAATTACCATATTATCTGATTTTATCACTGTTCTCCCCACAATATTAGGTAAATTATTACAGTAGTGCTATTGTTTATATAATTTTTCATGTTCATTTGCCCTTCTTGCATATATAGGGTGTATTATCAATCCCCAAAGTTCTCTATGTTGTTTATCTGAAAAATCTTTTACGTTATTCTCCAGTTTGAAAGATAATTTTACTAAGTACACAACTCTTGGTTGACAAGTATTTTCTCTACACTGTGAAGATGGTTGTCAATTTTTTTTTAGTTTACATTGTTGTTTCTAAGAAGTTAGATGTCAACTTTTTTTACTATAGGTAATCTGATTTTTCTCTTTGGCTGTTTTTAAGAGGTTGTTTTTGTTTTGTTTGTTTTTGGTATTCTGAAAGTCCACTACAAAATGTCTTAAAGCGGATTTCTCTTTACTTACCTTGCTTGGAACTTTCTGGACTCCATGCTTCCAAGGATTCATGGTTCTTTTATCATTTCTGGGTAATTCTCAGACTTTATCACTACAAATAGTGCCTCTGCATTATCTTTGTTTTTCTCCTGCAAGTCCAATCAGACATTTGTTAAATTGTCTCACTACATCTATGTTTCTTAAGTCTTGGATTTCTTAAGATATCTTCCTGTTTATTGATTCTCTCTTCAGCTTTGTTTAATGCATTGGTTAACCTATTCCTTATGCTTTTCCTTTGAAGTATATGAAGAGTAGTTGTTATTAATAACTATATTTCATATCAATAATAATATAGTTATTATTATTCTTCAATTTCTATTTGAGTCTTTTCAAATCTGCCTATTCATTTTTTAAAAATCTCTTGTTCTGTACTCATACTTTGAGTACTCTTTTTATTCAGACACATTAAATACAGTAATTCAATAATTACAGTATGTAATAGTTTTGTGCATCTGAGGCTGCTGTCTTTAATTTTTAATTTGTTTGGCTTTTTGTTTCTTTGGGTTTTTTTTTTTTTCTGATTCATGTTCTTTATTGCTTCTTTCCTTGAATTTTATAGTTTTGTTATCATAAGCATATGTTCCATAAACCTCATCAGTGGGAATTTTTGAGGCCTAGAGTTAAAAGGTGCATTCCTCCAGAAAGAATTTATATTTGCTTCTTCCAGGCATCTTGGGACACTGCCAACATGGGGTCACTTTATAATAAATTCTCAGCTTAAGGTATCTCAAACACAAAAATATCAAGAATGTGGGCCCCAAACTCCTTTGATTACTAAGTCAGGGGAGAATTTTTTCCTCCCACACAGAGTCAAGCATAAAGAAGGAATTTTTCTAGTTGATCATTTCACTGACTGTAATTTTGGATGTCTGGGGTTTTTAAATGTCTAATGTGATATCCCTTATGGTATGGTGCCATCTTTTTTCATGATTCACATTTTAGCAACAGAACCAAAACTTTGAGTCATGGGAAATGGTAGCTGGAACAGCTAAGTTTCATGACTGGCTTTCCTTTATAGATTTCTAGTTTTGCTTTTATTTTTCTTAGAATTCTTTTTTCCTTGTTTCCAGCTCAGCAATGCATTTTAAAATATACATTAAAATATCTTGCTGAGCATTTTTTGTTATGGGAGGATTTTAGCCTTTCTATATCATTTGCCATAATGTGTGAAATGGGCATATTCCCAGACACAGAGTACTTTTTCACAGTTAAAGAACTTATAACAAATTTCATTATATGTAATTTGAGCTACTTATCTGTGTTTGCCTCTCATAGGGCCATGTGGAGTTCCTGGAGGAAAAGAGACTTTTTTCTCAGTGTTTATCCTCCTCAGCTATAGGACAAGGCTTTGCCTTAAGTGGACTCTCCACAAATTAATGATTTAATAGCCTTACTCTCTCTTGCACTTCCATAGAAAGTATGCTCATCATGGAGTACTCATCACACTGCAACAAATTGTTGACATTTCTCCCTACTCACTAGAGGTTCTCATAGGAAATGATCTTGTTTTATTGTCTTTGCATTCTTAGAGTTTGGCCTATAACAAACACTAAGTAAATATTGACTCAAAGGAGTCATAGCCCAAGACTGGCATGTCAGTCAAGAGAAAGCAACTGTAATCATTTTAAGAATGACACTGAATCTGGTAATTCAGATGAGCTAATACAAGCTTTCCAAAGCTGAGACAGAAGAAACTGAGGAGTTAGGCTTGATAGCCTCTATTGTCATCTCGTCTGAAAGTTATTACTTTAGGGACCACAGACCAAGGGAGAATTAAAATAGAAAAGAAAGAAAAAAGAAAAACTTTTCTTAAACAGAAATCAGAGTCTTTTTCTTCCTGCTATAAACTTTGATGAGTTTCCCAAAAAGAAGATCTAATCCTTCTGCCTTCCACTCATTTTACAGAAAACAGATGTTAAAGACTTTAGCATCTTTGGTTATTTTAAGTGACTTACATGAGCTTAGGTTGGAAAGATTGAAATATTAAAATATGTGGTAGAATGATGTGCTAAGTCACTACAGTCATGTCCCACTTTTTGCAATCCCATGGATTGTATCCTGCCAAGTTCCCGTGTTCATGGGATTTTCCAGGCAAGAATACTGGAGTGAGTTGCCATTTCCTTCTCAGGTGATCTTCCCCATGCAGGGATTGAAACTGTGTCTCTTCTGCCTCCTGCACTGGCATTGGCAGGCAGGTTCTTTACCTATAGCACCACCTGGGAAGTGTCTCCTACAAAGTTCCAACAATAGGCATTCAAACTGAAATCTTCAGTATTTTCTGAGAAAAAAAAAAGAAAGAAAACATTTCTAAGTGAAGACCGTGAGCACCTTGCAACTCTTCAGACTCTGCGTCTCATTTTAACCTACTGGAGGTTATTTCAGTCCACAGAATCAAGGCCAAGGCCCACCAAGGCTGAAACATCCTGATTCCTAATGAGGCCCTAGTGAGTTTCACTTGAGGGGGTCAGACTGCTAGAATGTGGACCTCTCCCCTTTCCTACATGCCATTTGTGGGCAGATCAGTTCCAGCAGATAGTCTATGGCTGCCAAATGTGTAATATACTGGGAATTCAGTAGTAGTCTCCTTGACCTGTAGGCTTTAAAGTTTGTTTTCTTGCTTTCAGACTTTTAGCCCTTCATCACATAGCCTGATTTAACTTAAGATTTTTGTTAAGTAATTCTCTACCTCCCATATAGTCAAAGCTATGATTTTTCCAATAGTCATGTACAGATGTGAGAGTTGGACTGTAAATAAGGCTGAGAACTGAAGATTTGGTGTTTTTGAATTGTGGTGCTGGAGAAGATTCCTGAGAGTCCTATGGACAGCAAGGAGATCAAACCAGTTATTAAAGAAAATCAACCCTGAATATTCACTGGAAGGACTGATGCTGAAGCTGAAGCTCCAATACTTTGGCCACCTGATGCAAAGAGCTGACTCACTGGAAAAGCCCCTGATGCTGGTAAAGATTGAGGGCAGGAGGAGAAGTGGGCAACAGAGAATGAGATGGTTGGAAGGCATCATCAACTCAATGGACATGAGTTTAAACAAATTCCAGGAGATAGTGAAGGACAGGGAAGTCTGGTGTACTGAGGTTCGATGGGGTCACAAAGAGTTGGATACAACTGAGCAACTGCACAACAACAACATGAATTACAAATTATGACAAGTTTTGTGTAGAAAACAATAGGCAGCTAGGAGAGAAGTGAATGGAACTGATGTATACTTCAATATCAGAAAAGACATTTGGGCTGAAATCTCAGAGATAAGTCATAATCAGCACGGTGAATTGGGATGTTAGACCATCTGAGTCATAAACCCCAGAATGTGCTGAGGTCCTGAGGCAGAGGAAGCCTGGTGCACAACCAGGACCTATAGGAAGTGTGGCTGACACGAATGGTGTGAGGAAGAGGGTGGGAAATATGACTTTGATGAGAGATTCTGCTGGAACTTAACACAATGCTAAAGAGTTTCTATTTTACTCTAAGTGATTTCATCATAGATACATCTCATCAAGTCTTCACAGTACTTTTGAAATAAATACTACTACCAACTTCACTTTACAGATGAAGAACTTGAGGCTCTGAGAGACAATGTAATTATACATCTAGTGAGGGACATAAGCGGATTAAAAAATTTAAATACAGACTTCAAAATCCAAGTTTAAGCTGTTAAAATGGCACTTATCTGGTTCCCTATATTGTCGGAGGACCTGTGCAAATCATCATGATAGCACTTACATCACAATATTCCAGCAATTGCATCCCCCAATAGCACTATATTTTAACTGATGGTTTATATGTTCATTTTATGGTTGACTGAAAAAGATCTTCATGACCAAGATAAGCACCATGGTGTGATCACTCACCTAGAGCCAGACATCCTGGAATGTGAAGTCAAGTGGGCCTTAGAAAGCATCACTACGAACAAAGCTAGAGGAGGTGATGGAATTCCAGTTGAGCTATTTCAAATCCTGAAAGATGATGCTGTGAAAGTGCTGCACTCAATATACCAGCAAATTTGGAAAACTCAGCAGTGGCCACAGGACTGGAAAAGGTCAGTTTTCATTCCAATCCCAAAGAAAGGCAGTGACAAAGAATGCTCATACTACCGCACAATTGCACTTATCTCACACGTTAGTAGAGTAATGCTCAAAATTCTCCAAGCCAGGCTTCAGCAATACAT
>NW_011495031.1:1716912-1726365 GCF_000754665.1 Bison bison bison
TGTTCATTGGAAGGAATGATGCTGAAGCTGAAACCCCAATACTTTAGCCACCTCATGCGAAGAGTTGACTCATTGGAAAAAACTCTGATGCTGGGAGGGATTGGGGGCAGGAGGAAAAGGGGATGACAGAGGATGAGATGGTTGGATGGTATCACCAACTCGATGGACATGAGTTTGAGTGAACTCCGAGAGTTGGTGATGGACAGGGAGGCCTGGTGTGCTGCATGGGGTTGCAAAGAGTCAGCCACAACTGAGTGAATGATCTGAACTGAACTGAACTGAAAGCTCCTTGAGGGTAGGAATCAGATCTTATTTGACTGATTGCTTTGAACATCATTGTTGAATGAATGATCAGTACCATCAGATATACAAAGATGGAAACACTTTGAGCTCATCAAACAAAAGCTATTTGTGGGAACAAAGAAGAAAGTCTAAATTAAAAAAGATCTCCAACCATATCAATTTAATTTGTTTGGGGGAATTCTTTGGTCGGACAAGGAATGATTTTATCTTCATAAATTGCAGATTTGAGCAAAGTGATATGATTCCAAGCATTTTAACAGGAAATCAATATATTTTAAAGCAACCATTGCTGTTATTTCTCCAAAGTACTTTTTCACTGCATGGTCCATTCATGGCAGTTGCAACTAAATAGTAGAAAATAAAAACTCAAATTGTACATTTACAAGCTAGTTTTTGTAGTACTATCGATAGATAAATAAGTAAACATACTATAAGTATATTGCCATTTACTGGAGCCACCTCAAAACTATCTAGATTCATTCATTTAACTGAATTAAAATTTTTAATTATATTTTCATAGATTGCTTACTATGTGCCAGGTACCCTTAGCCCTAACCTAAACACAGCTAACAAGAACTTATATCCACAAGATGTCATGTTGTCCTCTATTAAGCTGTAGGAACTAGTCCATAGGCCATTCATTTTCAAGTCACAAAGGCCTATAAAATGGGCTCTGAGTATCTTAGAATGGAAACGTTCCAGAAAGTTTGTGCCACAAGCAACTCTATGGTTCTCAGCCAGTATCTCAGGAGATGCTTTTCTAAGACTTCAGCCTTGGCTCTGTGTTCTGTTACTGTTTGTCTTCCCCAGTGACCTGGCTCAGCAAGGGCTATGGAACTAAGCCCAAGCCCAGGGAGGTAGTGAGGGTGGAGAATTTATTTTATTATATGTCATGAAATGTAAGTATACAGATTCATTATTCAGTTCAACTTGGAACAACATATTACTAGCTATAGTATTTCCTTTCTAATCCTGACTTCCTTACTGTCCCAAATATGAATTGGAGATTTCTCTCTCTCTTGATTGTTCTCCCCCTTCTGTCCTGACAGTGAGGAGGTCAAGTCATTTCTTTTCAGTTTCCTCCATCTGTTGACCTCAAGGTTAGGTGACCGCCCCCTTACCCAGTCAGTTTCCTAACTTCTTGAGTGAAAGCACCCTCCAAATCTCCTACTTATAGACATTTCTTTCCTGTACAATCCCTCCACCTAGTGAGTTTCCTTCCGTAGCTATCCCTTTGATCACATGTCTTAGCTGATTTGCCTCTTCTCTGTGGTCATATTCCTTTATGAAGCCTGTTTCATTGACTTCAATATGCAACAAATCATTTTGTTTTTGTGATATTTTTTTGCTTTTTGCCAGCCCTGAATCCCAGCCACCAATTCACTGGGCTGAGGTAAACATCATATTCACATCCCTGACCTCTATATATATACTAAGATTTACTGCTACTTATGATAAGTAGCTATGTTTTCTTCACAATAAAATGTATATGTTTGAATACATATGAATGTGTTGGAGGGATATACTTATATATATATATATATATATATATAAAATCAGATCAGTTGCTCAGTCATGTCCAACTCTTTGCAACCCCATGGATTGCAGCAAGCCAGGCTTCCCTGTCCATCACCAACTCCCGGAGCTTGCTCAAACTCATGTCCATCAAGTCGGTAATGCCATCCAAACATTGCATCCTCTGTCGTCCCCTTTTCCTTCTGCCTTCAATCTTTCCCAGCATCAGGGTCTTTTCCAAGGAGTCCGCTCTTCACACCAGGTGGCCTTTCCCTTCTCCAGGGGATCTTCGCAATCCAGGGGTCGAACTCAGGTCTCCCACATTGCAGGCCGATTCTTTACCAGCTGAGCCACAGGAAAGCCAGGCAGATTCTTTACCTACTGAGCTATGAGGGAAGCCCACATATATACATATGTGTGTGTCTGTGTCTGTGTGCACATGCGTGTGCATGCTAAGTCACTTTGGTCATGTGAGACTCTATATAACCCCATGGACTATATCCTGCCAGTCTCTTCTGTCCATGGGATTCTCCAGGCAAGAACACTGGGTTCCTTACTATCTTTCTTCCTGCTATTTGACTGCCTGAAGCACAGGTAGTAATATAACCAAACACTCATTCTGTGACCATGAGCATGAAAGCCTTCTACCTAGGGTTTTGGGCAGGACAGAAAGACAGAAAGAGTGGGAGCCCTGGTAGCCTCATGGGACAACCACAAGGGCCCTGGACTTCTTATCACAGCACACTGTTACTTATTCAAGTCAACGTAGTCAAGGTTTAAATGAAATTCTTGACTTCCTGACTGGTGTGTGTGTGTGTGTGCGTGTGAGAGAGAGAGACATTCTTAACTGATACATATATGTGCTCATACACACACACACACACATATGATATACACACATACTATATGGTCTAAGCATTTTGCATACATTATAAGTATTATATCAAAAAAATCAAGGTAGAACATTTAACACAGAATGTGACACAGAGCAAACAAGCAGTCTATAAATGTAAAGTATTATTTCCTTTTATTCTCTTGTGAGGTTGGTTTATTTCTCTCCCTCAGTTCTTGTCTTGTAGATACAAAGATTTGAAACGATGGACTAATTACAGCTCAAGCAGGCAGGATTTCTCAACTCTTATCTTGTCATAACAATGGTTTGAAACAAGAGACTAGTTACAGCTCAAGCAAGCAAAACGTTACTAAATAGACAACAGATAGTACTGACTGACCCTGAAGGAGTGACCTTGACCCCTCTTGGCTTCCCTTTTTGTACTTGCTGTCTCCTCCTCTGGTTCACCATTATCCAAAATAGGGCTGGTACCTGCCACCAAGCAGGGAAGGAATGAAAATGGTCATACGCTCAAGGGCAACCAGAGAAGGGGGTGTGTTTTCCTGACAAAGGTTCTCACTCTGGTCCTCTGCTTCTTTCTTCTCTCTGTTTGTCCCCCTCCCCCTGCATGATGTTTCTAGTCACTGCTTTCTTTAGCCACCATCTTGGACTCCGTTTTCTATTCTATCTACCTAATGCTCTCAACAAATACAGAAGGCCTGAAATACAAACCACTTGTTAACAAATGAGGAGACTGGGCCTTAAAGAAGGTAAGCAATGGAACTTGAATCACACAGACAGCAAGTGGCAGGGCTGAGGTTTGGACCCAGGTCTACCTGATTTCAGAACACAAAGCCTCATCCAGCATGGCATGGAATCCCCTGCTTGGAAAGAAGCCAAGCAGTCTCTCTGTGTGCCATTAAAGAGTTTCCCTTCCATCACCTGGATTCAAAGGAGGGGACCTAAGCTGAGCATGAAGTTTCCCATGGCAGAGTCCCAGACCTGCCACTTCTGGCTTTGTGACTTCATATAAGTCAATCCTGCTCCCTGCTCCCACTTCTTTCATCCTTACAATAAAGGCTTTTTGGCTTGATTACCTCTGTGCTTTTTTTAGCTCTAAAATGCTATGATTTTCAAAAGTCAACGATTCTTTTTGTCTAGTTTATTTGAAGAGAACAGAAAAACCAAACTTGGCTGCAAGGTTTGAATGATATATTTTGGTCTCTCTACTTTCTGTCTTTCATTTAGCTATCTTTTGTGTTCCCTTTGTGTTGCAGATTTTGGTGAGCACTTAGAAAGAATGACCCATTTTAGTACATAGTGGGAATAACCAGTACAGAAAACAAAGGAAGCAAACGGTATAGAGGTAAGAAGAAAGGGAAAAAGAGAAGGTAGAAAGGGCTTCACCTTCAGGGGGTGGAGTTAAAAGAGAAAAGCAGCATTTTGCTAGAGAATTGCCCAGGGTTTCTGGGTCTTGGTTTCCATCCCTACTGTCTTCTCTATGAGTTCTACACTCTCCCAGGGCAGACACCTAAAAGAGGAGTCCTCGACTGAAGTAAGCCAGATGGGATTTTGAATTAGAGAGACTCACATGCTTGTCATTTGCTAGCTCAGTGACCTTAGACTTGGGGCATCTATTTGCTACATGACTGTAAATGAATTATTCAGCTTCCATTCCTCCTTTACCACATGAGGTTAGTAATAATCCTCCCCTCTCAGGACTGTTATCTGGAGTAAGAGGCGATATAGATAGAAGCTTAGCCTAATAGTGTACAAAGATTTAAATTATATGAGCATATGTCCTATTTGGTGGTTGAGCAATTCCACAGAGTACAGGTTTTAAGAATTTGCTGTTGTATTTTATGTGTCCACAGGAGACTTAGCAAACATTTCATACATGCTCTTTACTGAATTAATTATAACTTCTTCCATGAGTAACAAGAGGTCCAGAGATTTGTAGAGTCTAGTCTTGTAGTAGATTTGTGGTTCTTTTTAATGATGGTTTTAGTAGTATTTTGTTGTTTTCTTAGTTCTGAAAAGTAAGCTCTCTCAAAAACTCAAATTTTTAGACCATTCAAATTTATTTTAATGTGATTTGTAGGCAGACATGAGTTGGGAATTTGTCGAAGAATTCGTATTCTGGGCAGTGGCACTTCACTTGGAAAACAAGAGCCAATAAACCAGCTGGCCTCAAGTACAAATTGTAACCAACTTTTTTTTTTTTTGCTTTTGTAGCCTTTAAATATCTAAATATTTAGATTAAATACATTAGGATTATCATAAACACAAAACATTGATATATCATGCTACATGGGGAAAATTGTTGTCATTCCTATATCTTTCTTGTTACATAATTTAAATGTAATTAAAGATAAAGTTTTAGAAATTAGCCTTTTCATAAAGGAATCTGCAGGAAAATTTCACCTAGGCTATTTCTCTTAATGTGCTACTGGGCAGCTGTTAGTTTCAAATAAACTCAACACTAAATTTGCAACAGATGTTCCTAAAACAGAACAAAGAAAAGAACTGCTGAATTCTTTGCAAAGAAAAATAAAACCTGAAAAAATAATTGAAATTTAGCAGGGCAGTCATCAACATGAGGAATGAAATTAAGCATGTTATGAGACTAATTCAAATGTGTCTTAAGTCAGGGGCAAGATGGGAGAGCTCTGTAGCCAAATTTGCTTTTCTTCATTCATCCATTCAATTGAATTTCATTTGGTGCTATTCCAATTTGCTGCCATCCTCTTAGATATATACCTCAGGATGTTAGATTTTCCTCCATAAATACTTTTTATTATGTAAAATATCACTATGCCAGAGAAACATCACTGCAAATTTTCATAGACCGACAGCCACAGTTTCTTTAAATTTATCTTCTATTTGCATTAGTGGAGATTTTTTAACGCAAAATTTTAACTTTAATAGCAAAAGCTCAAGATAACTAGGTGTCTGTGCATAGAAAAGACTGAAATATCTCTTTGATTTCATCTAACTGTATTTACATTTCTTATTTACTTGTCTATAACTTTAACAAGGAGTATGTCAAGGCTGTGTACTGTCACCCTGTTTATTTAACTTACATGCAGAGTACATCATGCGTAATGGCCTACTGGATGAAGCATAAGCTGGAATCAAGATTGCCAGGAGAAATATCAATAAACCTCAGATAAGCAGATGACACCACCCTTATGGCAGAAAGTGAAGAGGAACTAAAGAGCCTCTTGATGAAAGTGAAAGAGGAGAGTTTAAAAGCTGGCTTAAAACTCAACATGAAAAAAATGAAGATGATGGCATCTGGTCCCATCACTTCATGACAAATAGATGGGGAAACAATGGAAACAGTGACAGACTTTATTTTCTTGAGCTCCAAAATCACTGCAGATGGTCACTGCAGCCATGAAACTAAAAGATGCTTGCTCCTTGGAAGAAAATCTGTGACCAACCTAGATAGCATATTAAAAAGCAGCAACATTACTTTGTCAACAAGGTCTGTCTAGTCAAAGCTATGGTTATTCCAGTAGTCATGTATGGATATAAGAAATGGACCATAAAGAAAGCTGAGTGCCAAAGAATTGATGCTTTTCAATTGTGGTGTTAGACTCTTGAGAATCCCTTGGACTGCAAGGAGATCAAACCAGTCAATCCTAAAGGAAATCAACCCTGAATATTTCACTGGAAGGACGAACTGACTCATTGGAAAAGACCCTGATGTGGGAAAGATTGAAGGCAAGAAGAGAAGGGGATGACAGAGATGAGATGGTTGGATGGCATCACCAACTCGACAGACATGAGTTTGAGCAAGCTCCAGGAGTTGGTGATGAACAGGGAAGCCTGGTGTGCTGTAGTCCCGGGGTTTGCAAAGAGTCAGACATGACTGAATGATTGAACTGAATTGAACCTTGAACAGATTTTAAAACCACATAGACCTTGTTCATCTTGTCTAATATTGTAATCCTGAATCCTAACATAAAAACTGCACATAAAAAATATTTAAAAGCAAAAGAAACTTTTGTTGAATATTACGGTTGAACAGGGGCTTCCCAGGTTGCCCAGTGGTAAAGAATCTGCCTATAATGCAAGGTGACATAGGAGACTCCAGTTCAATCCCTGGGTCAGGAAGACTCCCTGGAGGAGGAAATGGCAACCCACACCAGTATTCTTGCTTAGAGAATCCCATGGACAGAGGTTCCTGGAGGGTTACGGTCCAGGGGGTCACAAAGAGTTGGACACAAGAGAGTCACTGAGCACACACCCAAACACACAGAGTTGAATAAGGTTAGACATAAAGCAAGGAAATAAACTCTTTTTCTTCTTCAATCTTCTATCAAATGAGAGATACCCAATGCACAAAAATGATTGGAAAGGATCTGAAGATTGCAGTTTAATTGAATTTAGTTATGTTCATAGCTGATATTATTCCCAACCTTTGTCTTAAACACAAAAAGAACACAACTTGATCTTACTAGCCACCTCTAAAACAGAAAACCAAAACTATTAATTCACAACATAAATGTACAAAAAGACCTTGGTGTAATGAATCACCTATCTAATGAATATAGATAGGAGTTCATGAAATGTGTGTGTGTATGTGCTCAGTCGTGTGTGTGTGTGCTAAGTTGTTTACCTCCTTTCAAATATCCAAGTGGATGACCCTATGTAGGCCATAGAGTTAGACATCTCAAGTGATTCATGAGATGCAGCAGAGATTTAGAACACAGACTCAAGGCTAGGATCCTCTCTGTTCCATCTGCATGACCTTATGCAAGGTGTGTTTCCCAGGTGGTTCAACTGGTAAAGAATCCTGCCAATGCAAGAGACATGTGTCTGATTCCTGTGTTGGGAAGATTCCCTGGAGAAGGAAATGGCAACCCACTCCGGTTATTCTTGCCTGGGAAAATTCCATGGACAGAGGAGCTTGGCAGGCTACAGTCCATGGGATCACAAAGAGTTGGACATGACTTAGCAACTGAGCACAAACACACATGAACAATGTAAAATGGAGAAAATCGTGCTACCTCTCTTGCAGAGTTGTAGTAAGCATAAAATGCTTAAAGCAAATACTTAAAGTTTGACAGATCATAAGCACTGATATAAGTAGTTCGTCATCACCAACCTCATCATCATCATTTCTTTACCTTCACTGATCCCACTGGCTATTCTAATTATACCCCAACTCTACCTCTGGCCCTAGTAACGATATACCAACTCATGCCTCACTATGACACTTACTTTCAAGTTCTTGCACGAGGCCAATCCAGCTGATAAGGCTGCCTAGAGACAGAAGACAGAAGAGGCCTGACCTACTGTTGCTCTTTCAGAGGAAGACCAGGTCACATTTTCACATTTCCTACTCCCCAAGAATGACTCAGCTGTGGGGTGTGTGGTACGGAAATGGGGAAGATGGTGCTGCAGAAAGTATAATAGATAACCTGACAAAATTTAGTGTTCTAATGATATCAATGAATAGACTGCAGTACCTCATTAATTCACTGCAGGGACAGTTTTATGGGTAAAACATGAGCTAAAACTGAAAGGAATGAGGTAAAATCATATACATTTATTCCACTTACTTTCTCTATAGTTTCTAGATAGAACTTCTACTTTGAAGAGGATAGTAAACTAGGTACGTTGAAAAGCTCTTCATCAATACAAATCTAAATTCTAAATAAAAGACGGTTGTTTTAAATGCATTGTTGAGAGTATATGAAAATAAGAAAAATTCCCTAGCCCTCACCCTCTCCCTCCCATGAAAAAAATAATAATAAATAAACAATGAAGAAGAAAACAAACAAAGTGTATCCCTGAAGAACAATGTCATCCCTAGACACCAGAGACAGGGTCCTCCTTGCTTGGCAAGGCATTCCAAACTAGAGCCTATTTAGAGGCACAGATTAGGAAAGACATATCAGACTAACAAATGACACAATTCACTAAAAAGCGTTCACATGTTCTTTTTCTCCACAAGTCTCCCAATACTTATTGCATCATTTAATACTCTGAAAGTTAAGAATATGTGTTGAGTAGATTAACTATTGGTACTCAGTTTAGTGGAATGCTTGAGGAATGACGGTGGTGACTACAGGTGTGGTTGAAGACAAGAAAACTTAGAGGTTAGGAACTCAGAATTCTCGGGAGCCCTTTTTCTGCCAAGGAATGTGGGTGCAGTATGGAGAATTGCCAAGTTTTAGAACAGAAAGGTCTGAGGTTGACTTCTAGTTTGATGAGATAATATCCCTACAATAAAATCCCAAAGGCAAGTGTGAAGTTTTATTTACACTATTTGGAAACGCTTCAGATCAGATCAGTTGCTCAGTCGTGTCCAACTCTTTGCGACCCCATGAATCGCAGCACGCCAGGCCTCCCTGTCCATCACCAAGTCCCGGAGTTCACTGAGACTCGTGTCCATCGAGTCAGTGATGCCATCCAGCCATCTCATCCTCTGTCATCCCCTTCTCCTCCTGCCCCCAATCCCTCCCAGCATCAGAGTCTTTTCCAATGAGTCAACTCTTCGCATGAGGTGGCCAAAGTACTGGAGTTTCAGCTTTAGCATCATTCCTTCCAAAGAACACCCATGGCTGATCTCCTTCAGAATGGACTGGTTGGATCTCCTTGCAGTCCAAGGGACTCTCAAGAGTCTTCTCCAACACCACAGTTCAAAAGCATCAATTCTTCAGTGCTCAGCCTTCTTCACAGTCCAACTCTCACATCCATACATGACCACTGGAAAAACCATAGCCTTGACTAGACGAACCTTTGTTGGCAAAGTAATGTCTCTGCTTTTGAATATGCTATCTAGGTTG
>NW_011495031.1:1726465-1726834 GCF_000754665.1 Bison bison bison
ACTTTCATCAAGAGACTTTTGAGTTCCTCTTCACTTTCTGCCATAAGGGTGGTGCCATCTGCATATCTGAGGTTATTGATATTTCTCCCGGCAATCTTGAGTCCAGCTTGTGTTTCTTCCAGTCCAGCATTTCTCATGATGTACTCTGCATATAAGTTAAATAAACAGGGTGACAATATACAGCCTAACGAACTCCGTTTCCTATTTGGAACCAATCTGTTGTTCCATGTCCAGTTTTAACTGTTGCTTCCTGACCTGCACATAGGTTTCTCAAGAGGCAGGTCAGGTGGTCTGGTATTCCCATCTCTTTCAGAATTTTCCACAGTTTATCATGATCCACACAGTCAAAGGCTTTGGCATAGTCAATAA
>NW_011495031.1:1726934-1732090 GCF_000754665.1 Bison bison bison
TGCCTTTTCTAAAACCAGCTTGAACATCAGGAAGTTCACGGTTCACATATTGCTGAAGCCTGGCTTGGAGAATTTTGAGCATTACTTTACTAGCGTGTGAGATGAATGCAATTGTGTGGTAGTTTGAGCATTCTTTGGCATTGCCTTTCTTTGGGATAGGAATGAAAACTGACCTTTTCCAGTCCTGTGGCCACTGCTGAATTTTCCAAATTTGCTGGCAGATAGAGTGCAGCACTTTCACAGCATCATCTTTCAGGATTTGGAATAGCTCAACTGGAATTCCATCACCTCCACTAGCTTTGTTCGTAGTGATGCTTTCTCAGGCCCACTTGACTTCACATTCCAGGATGTCTGGCTCTAGGCCAGTGATCACACCATCGTGATTATCTGGGTCATGAAGATCTTTTTTGTACAGTAGTTCTGTGTATTCTTGCCATCTCTTCTTAATATCTTTTGCTTCTGTTAGGTCCATACCATTTCTGTCCTTTATTGAGCTCATCTTTGCATGAAATGTTCCTTTGGTATCTCTGATTTTCTTGAAGAGATCCCTAGTCTTTCCCATTCTGTTGTTTTCCTCTATTTCTTTGCATTGATCACTGAAGAAGGCTTTCTTATCTCTTCTTGCTATTCTTTGGAACTCTGCATTCAGATGTTTATATCTTTCCTTTTCTCCTTTGCTTTTCACTTCTCTTCTTTTCACAGCTTTTTGTAAGGCCTCCCCAGACAGCCATTTTGCTTTTTTGCATTTCTTTTCTATGAGAATGGGCTTGATCCCTGTCTCCTGTACAATGTCACGAACCTCATTCCATAGTTCATCAGGCACTCTATCTATCAGATCTAGGCCCTTAAATCTATTTCTCACTTCCACTGTATAATCAAATTGAAGAAAGTAGGGAAAACCACTAGACCATTCAGGTATGATCTAAATCAAATCCCTTATGATTATACAGTGGAAGTGCTTATGGATGACCAAATCACAAGCCACATCACCCTCGCACATCTTTACTTCTTAACAAAATGAAATGTCCATCCAGTCTACATAGCTCTCTATATTTTAACAAAGTAAACAGCTTCATAAAATTTATTACTGTATTTTTAGTTTTTTTTTTTTAATTTAATATTCTGGATTTGATTATTGGTTGAGTACAGATTTGATCTTATTCTCCTTGTTACCCTTTTACATCTAACAAATGATTTGCACATAAAAGGCAGTCAAAAAGAGTTATTGAACTAGAAAAAGACACTTTTGAAGTTATAGTTCAAGTCAACTCTCGTGGTCAAAATAACTTTAATCCAGAAATTTTCTTTACTATCTACCTACACTTGCATCACGCTTTCTGAGTCACAAGCATTTCTTGATTGCATTGTGACCGCAAATGCACTAAATTGCATCCCAAGACAGAAAGTAAAGAATAAATAGCCAATAAAGTTTCAACAGTTTCTTGAGGCACAATGAGCCCAATTCAAGATTGAAGCTGTATAACTTAAAGACCTTGTTGGGCGTAAAGTGTTCATTCAGGTGCCAAACCCTGGCCAAGGGAACAACCCCTTCTAGACAAGCACTCTAGCCCCACAAGCTACTTTACTCACCCCAATTTGATGCAACTTTGGATAAGCTCCAATTTAAATGTTCCCACAAAGCATTAAGTCAAGTGATACATCTCAATCTTTTTTAGAATAAAGTGGTCTAACTCAGATTTATGGTTCTTTATTTTTGTGCATCAGCTCATAGCACCCTGCCCCGTGATTACTCTCCAGTGCCTCACTCGGGGTAACCACCAAAGGGAGCCCCACTACTGCTTCCACACTACCTCCTGGATCACCTGCCAAAACTTATTTTTGGAGGTCCCAAAAGTCCTTATTTAATGTGTTGATGACATCACATTTGAGGGTGGTATGGCTGGCAGGACATTACATAAATTATATTTTATAAGGTGCCTAATGTGCTAATACCAGGAAAGCTAAATTGGGCTTTATGCCATCAAAGTTCCTATCTGGATCTCAGAAATGAAACAAGAACCTTAGAGAAAGCCCTTCCTTATAAATGTATCCAGCTTATTTCACCATGGTTCTTCATATAGAGAAAACAAGATTCAGCTACAAAAAATAATATTCATTACATGTAAGACCATACACAAAAATATACATATCCCACTTTCTATAATTTTAGTGAAAAGCAAGAAGCCTTCATTTCTGAATTTAGGAACGAGAGACTGATATCTTCTATGTCCAGTCAGAAGATAGGAAGTATTATTGTGGCAAATACTACAGAAGTATTACATAGTAACAATAATTTGGTACAAACAACTTCAGTTTAATGTCACTAGTGATTTCATGCAGCTATCATGTTTCTTCTTAATATCATGTGATGAAAAGATCATTTCACCTCTGTGGTATGATTTCCAAACCCCATGATCCCAGTACAATCATGAGAAAAACATCAGACAAATCTAGATTTGGGGACATTATACAGGAGAGTTTGCCAGTATTCCTCGAGGTCATGTAGAATAAGGAAAAAACTGGGAGACATAATGTACTCTGAATAGAAGTTAAATAAGTAGGTCTTTAGTTGGGACTGCCCCAAAACAATCGGAAATAAACAAGAGAGGCATACATATAAAATATTTAAGGGAGGAAATGCAATATTCCTTTTATAATCCACTTCAGTGATCAGTTCACTTATCATGAGAGGCTCAGCTGCTTTATCTACTTACTCATCTAGCCATTCATTCATTCATTTAACAAAATAAATACTGAGTATCTTCCATGAGACAGACTCTTCTGCATCTTCCAATGATATAGTTATTAAACAAAACAAATAAGATCCCTGCCCTCCTTTGTAGCCTGTCTCCTTTTTGGAGCTAATTTCTCTTCTTTTATTATCAGTACAAACAGGAATACTGTATTAGTCTTCTTGGGCTGCCATAGCAAAATAACATAAACTGGTAGTCCAAGATCAAGTTTTTGGCCTATTTAGTGTCTGAGAGATGCCCTCTTCCCAACTTGCAGGCAGCTGCCTGTGGCACTGTGTCGTCATGTGGTCTTTCCTTGGTGCATGGGCAGTTGGGAGGGATGGTGGGAGTTGGGGGAAGCTCTCTGGTGTCTCTTCTTGTGAGACACTAATTCTACTGGATCAAGGCTTCACTCCTTACGATCACATTTAAATTTAATCACTTCCTTACTCCAAGCACCACCATACTTGGGTGAGAGGGAAGTTAAGGCTTCAACATGTGACTCTGAGGGTAACACATACATTCAGTCCATAACAAATTTTAAACTATGATGAACTGTTGAACAAGCCAAGCCTCACATTAAGTGAGACCAGGGTAACTCAGAAGGCAGAAAATTTTAGATACCATCTTCCTTCTGGGCTTTTTTTTTACATCCTGGAGGGTTATGAGAAGTATAGCAAAATCTGTGTATCACACAATTTATAGGAACTTCTGTTCCTGCTATAGGCTGGAGCCAGAGAGCAGAATTGCATGAAAATAGAGGACACGAGACACCCAAGCATTTTTTAGTGCACAAAAACAATATTAAGTCAGAATAATCTTCTAACTTGAGGTTTGCTTCAATTGCCTCACTTTAAGCTACACACATATTTCATTTCTCAAAATTCATTTCTATTTCTGATGCTGCTTTAATTCACTGAGAAGAGATCTAAATGAGGATATGGCAAATGCAGCTTATAAAGATTTGGCTTATAAAAGGCTTTTAAAACCCATGTAAAAATTAAAAGGAAAACAGAAGTCAACAGGAGAAAATAGAAATATAAGCCTTAGCTCCAAATCTAAAATGGTCTAAGATCTATAATATTGCTAGAAAATTATAAAGATCTAAAAAAATTGAGGGAGGCCAAGTGTGACAATGAAAAGCATTTATACTGCATTTGCTGTGAGGGGCCCTGGTACTTCCTGATAAATAATAGAATTTTAATATGAATTAGTGCTATAATCATAACAGTTCTAATTAGAACATTTTTTAATATAAAAACACTGTTTATTTGGAAGAGGGTTGCCATTTACCTCATTCTTTTACATTGCTCTCCTGTTAAAAAAGCAGGCACAGATAGCAAATTGTGGCAAATATTTTTTTTTCCAGTAGCATCTGGTGTTTTGGCAGAAAACTCATTGGAATAATCTTAACTATGGTAAGTTTTACTTCCCAATTTTTTTTTTTTTTTTTCTCCCTCAAACACTGGGAGAAACTAAATTTTCATAATTTTCAGAACTGAGTAAAGAAATACTCAAGACGCATTTTTAAAGATGATAATGGACTTAAACTCAGGAAAGAGTCACTCAAGGGGAGAACATGGAAGAGAGTTCCATCTTCATTCTGGTTAAAACAAAAATCAGATTTTCCCAGAAGTACATCAGATACACATGAATTCCAGTTTTCTATTTCTTTTCTTTCTCTTTCCCTCTTTCCCTCTCTCCATCTCTCTCTGTCTCTTTTTGTCACACTCTCTTTGATTTCTCTGGGAACCAGAAACTAAAACAAATATCAATTAACTTTGCCTTTTAAAAATGGAATTAAGAATTCCTATTTTTCTGAATTAATTCTAAATCTCATGATCAGACTCTGAACTTCAAAATACTTAACCTCCAGATATCTTGGGGTTTAGCATAAATAAGGCAGAAGATAGTTGAATTTTAAGTACTAACATAGAAGATCTCTAACTCATTTGAAAACACAAACCTTAAAGTCAGAGTTTACAAGGCCTTTTGAGAGTTTAATAATTTAAATGATAAGCACAGAAGGTTTTCATGCAATATAATTCCATGACCAAAATGGAGTTTTCAGATTAGTCTGGTTGCAGGGTGGGGAGAGTTGGAAGGGGAAAGTCTTGGGGCAGGAGCCAATTTAAATATCACCGGGGAGCTGCTTAAGGTCAAGGCTGGCAGTGGCAGTGGGGATGGAACATGGAGAGCAAGTGAGAGGGAATCTTTAAAAGATGGGGGAAGAGGGTGCTTCCCCAGGAAATTTCCAGAAGCCAGACTAGCTACTATGCCATCTTCTCCACAGCAGCCTGGGGTAAACAGCTTTTGCCCTCTGCTCTTCTACCCCAGGTCCAAAGACAGCCAATGCAGCCTCCACTCAGCCCCTTCCTCTCCCACAGGGAAGGCCTGGCTGCCCTGAGAATTTTCCTACACACT
>NW_011495031.1:1732190-1758472 GCF_000754665.1 Bison bison bison
ACACACTCCATTTCCTTTAAACAGCGGTTTTTGGTTTGGGGGTTTTGTTTGTTTGTTTGCTTTCTGCTAATTACTTTTTAAAAATAGTTCCCTTAATCCACTTTATTCTTCGAATTTAATTTGATTTTAATTTTTAACTTTTCATTCTTTTGCATTTTTAACTCTGATTTCCTGTTCCAA
This sequence comes from Bison bison bison, assembly GCF_000754665.1. Lineage (NCBI taxonomy): Eukaryota > Metazoa > Chordata > Mammalia > Artiodactyla > Bovidae > Bison > Bison bison. The sequence goes on from NW_011495031.1 coordinate 1,732,371, forward strand.
AACCTTAATCCCAAGGAATGGTCTGTTTTTAGTTTTTTGTTTCACAGGCTTTAGCCTTCTAGCCTAAACCATTATAGCTTTTACTCATGTTTTAACCTTTTATCTCATTGGCTTATAGTATTTTATCTTTTATTTTTAAATCTCTTGTGTTTTATATTTTTAAACTCTTAACCTTTTATCTTGGTAGGGATTTTAAATCTTCTATTTTAGCTCCCACTGCATTCCCTTGTAGTTTAATATTCCTTACTTTAGTCTCTCTTTTCAAAATTTAACTTCTACCTAGCCAATTGTCCCTTTTAATTTTTTAAAATTCCCATCATTTTTATTCTTCTATGTTGTTTCTTGATTTTAGCATATTTTTATAATGAACATCAGGGATGGTAGGTAAAGGTTCCAGATAACCGTCATTAGGGAAGTTTGGGTACTCCTGTCCCACCTTTACCTGTCCCCTGGCCTCCCACACCTGCAGCTATCCAAAGACTGCCTTCCTGGTGACCCACACGCATCCTCTCATCTCTGTAAGACTGAAAACCATAAAAAATAACCATAATGAAAAGAGAAACTTTTTCAAATCCATGGTCTCTGATATATAGCCTATAAACTTTTAGCAAAAAACATCAATATTATACAAGTCAAGGAGAAATGATAACTATGGGATCAACAAAAATTCACCTTTGTATAATGTACCTTGGCCAGGCTATCACGAGGAGGCAGATAACTTTGAAACTCCTCAAAAGAGTTTCTCTTCCTCAGAAGAGAAAGCAAAGTAGATGGCCATGCACAAAATTATTTCTACCACTTATAAACCAATATGCTTCTAATGTATTTAATTCCACATCAATCATTCTCCTTCTCAGTAGATTCAGAGAAGCATGTTCTTGGAGTAGCTTTTTTTCCCTTACTGTAAAAGATGAGATAAGCTGGTCAAAGTGGATGTGATCAAAAAATTGGACTTTTAAAAATCCTATGAACAGGAAGAAGACAACATTACCTCCATATCATAATGGGCATAAGTTTCTCTCAGAAAGTCTTAGGAATATCAGTGATGTTCATTTCTCTAGTTTTTTTGTATGTTTTTTTTTTTTTTTTTCCTGTCTTCTTAAGGAAGAAAAGAAGAAAAGGAAAGAGTTAAGTGTTCAAAGAATGGTTCAGTCATAATGGCCATGCCCCACCACACACACTGTCATCCCATCACGCTCCTATCAGGGCTTCACTTAAGAGGTTCTCTCTTTGAGAACCAATCTTGCCCTATTATTTTACAACTTGCTAGCCTATAACTCCTTCCCCACCTCAGGAAGTGATATGTCCTCCAATTCTTCCTGCTTATAAAATAAGACAGGAGTCACTCTCCTCACAATTTCACTTGAGAATATTCCTTCTTTTGCTGACTACCAAGTCTCAGACTACTATGTTGACCTGGTACAAAAAGCCTACCTCAACAGCTGCAGGAACTGGCTAGTCACACTCTACCTCAAACAAGATACTTTTCAATAAGTACAACCATGGTGACTCAGATGGTGAAGAATCTTCCAGCAATGCAGGAGGCCCAGGTTTGATCCCTGGTCAGGAAGACCCTCTGGAGAAGGGAATGGCTACCCACTCCAGTGTTCTTGCCTGGAGAATTCCATGGACAGAGGAGCCTGGCAGGCTACAGTCCATGGGGTTGCAAAGAGTTGGACATGGCTGAAAGACTAACATTAAAACCCCTAACACTTACTGATGGCATTTTAGCCATTCATTCCTTCAGAAAAATATATTGACACCATTGTGTGCCGGACACTGTCCTCAACACTTGCAAGATATGAACAAAACAATGTCCCAGCCCTCAGGGAGCTTACAACCTAAAGGAAAAGATTAACAATAAGCAAACCAACAAAGTTATGTCAGCTGGTGAGCAGAAAAATAAAGCAGAGAAAAGAGACATAAGGAAACAAGAGCAGGAGCTATTTTATATGTCATCATTGTCTGAGAAGACGACAACTAAAAAGAGGCTGGAGTGAAGTGAGAGAGTGGGAGAGGCAGCAACCCGGAAGAAGAATCCTGTGATATGGGCTGCTGGGTTATGGTCAAATGTTATTGAAAACTTTCACAGTGTTCCCAGGAAGATGTCTGCTGAGTTGCCCTTCTAGAATATGCTTGTTCCTCTTAAACAACCAATTTGTTTTTATCTTAAGGACACTGTGAATCAAGTAAACAATTGTGAAAACATTTAATGTAGTGTAGGGAACCTTAGATGCAAATCTGTGGCCCAACTCTAGCAAATGTTCCAAATGAGATGTGACACTTTGTGTATTATCTCACCCACGATCTTCTTGTTATCTGTCTTCCCTTTGTTGGTTTTCCTCATCAGATTTTGTTTTTACATAATTTTGTTTTATTATAGACATGTGTTCCTTTCTAAAGCAGGACAGGACAGACAGAAAGGGAAAAGAGTAAAGGAGAAGAGACTGAGAGACCTACAGTAGAGAAGGAGAGAGAGAAAGAGCAGAGTGTGAAAGCAAGAGAATGAGAGAGAGGAATGTGTTTGAGTGCTGCAGACAATTCAGAGACAAAGAACTGAGCAAAGGCCATCAGATACTAAATCGTTAGTATTTGGCGGGGGTAGGTCATTTCTAATCTCACAGAAAGTAAATTTAGTTAAACACTAGAAGTGAAAGCCAGATTTCTGAATGTACAGTTAAAAACCACAGACGTGGCTAGTGTGAACTTAGCTCTTGCTAAGCTCAACTTAGCTCTCTGACTACATGACTACATGCCCAAAGCAGCTCTCTTGCCCAGGAAGACGCAAGTCTGCATGTGGCCCTCTGCTCCTAAGCCAGCAATGCTGCCTCTGAGTAGCTCATGAGCCTTTTCAGTACTAATTTCATGCCTGGGGAGCCAAATAAGACTGAGTCTGATGATAGATTGCCTGTGTCCAAATTCTGCCTCTCATTCTCACTAGCTTTGTGATTTGGGCCAACACTCTTAACCTCTCTATGCCTCTTATTTTCTCAGTTGTAAAATAAATACAATGAGTTAGACCTATCTCAGAAAATGATCAAAACAATTACAAGAGATGAGAGAAAGAAAATAGGACCTGGAACAGTTACTTGTATAAAAAGCACAGGTAGGTGCATACCACATGATAGCTAGTAGATTACTACTAACTCTGCTTAGGAGAATGCATTGGTACAAAGAAAGGAAACTTAAGTATCAGAGTCCCAACCACCCATCAGACTTCATCCCTAGATTTTAGAGGTAGCTTTAAACCTTCATTTATCTTGAATCCTGAACAACAACACAGTCTAAGACTCAGATTATCCAGAAGTTTTGCAAGAGAATTCTCTTCAACTTTATATTACTTACCTGGCTTTCTTATGTATATGCAAGTTCCACCAGGAGCCAACACCACAAATTCTTACTCAATTAAAAAACCTAAGCTCTTATTTAGAGCAGCTAGTTTTCTTTTTATAAAACCTTATGGGGTTCTGGTTCAAGATGACAGAGTAAAAGGATATGCACCCATCTCCTCCTGTAAGAGCACCAAAATTGCAACTAGCTATTGAACACCCATTGATAGGAGAACACCAGAACTCACCAAAAAAAGATACCCCACATTCAAAGACAAAGAAGTCACAGCAAGACAGTAGGAGGGGCACAATCCTGATTAAATCAAACGCATACCCAGTGGGTGGGCGACCCACAGACTGGAGAACAATAATACCAAAGAAGTTCTTGCATCATTGGAAAGGTTCTGAACCGCACATCAGGCTTCCCAGCCTGATGATCTGACAAAGGGACTGGGAATTCCCAGGGAATCTAGCCCTGAGGGCCAGCAGGATTTGATTATAGGACTTCCAGAGGACTGGGAGAAATAAGACTCTAGTCTTAGAGGGCACAAACAAAATTTTGTGTGCACCAAGGCCCAGAGGAGAGGAGCAATGACCCTATAGGAGACTGAACCAAAACTACCAGCTAGTGTTGGAGGACCTCTTATGGAGGCATGGGTTGTCAGGGGCTCACCATAGGGATGGGGGCAATGGAAGGTCCCCCTTGGTGTATACCCTCTTGGGAGTTCACCATTAACCCTTACATAGAGCCCTTAGACCCCAGGGCTGGGTCACCTCAGGCCAAACAGCTGCCAGGGAGGGAGAGCAACCCCACCCATCAGCAGATAATTGGATTAAAGCTTTACAGAGCAAGGCACTGCCCACCAGAGTAAGACCTAGTTTTTCCCATCACCAGTCCCTCCCATCAACAAGGCCTCTTAACCTTATCCATCAGAAGGCAGACAGAAGAAGCAAGATGAAGCACAGTCTCACTGTTGCTAACACAAAAACCATATTACAGAAAGTTAATCTTGATGAAAAGGCAGAAAGTTATATCCCAGATGAAGACACAAGATAAAACCCCAGAAAAACAACTAAATGAAGTGGATATAGGCAATCTTCCAGAAAAAGAATTCAAAATAATGATGGTGAGGATGATCCAGGATCTTGGGGAAAGAATGGAGGCAAAGATTGAGAAGATGCAAGAAATGTTTGCCAAAGACCTAGAAGAACTGAAGAGCAAACAAACAGAGATGAATAATACACTAGAAGGAATCAACTGCAGAATAACTGAGGCAGAAGAATGGATAAATGATCTGAAGGACAGAATGGTGGAAATCACTGCCACAGAACAGAATGCAGAAAAAAAAAAAAGAATGAAAAGAAATGACAGTCTAAGAGACCTCTGGGACAACATTAGACACACCAACATTTGCATCACAGGGGTCCTAGAAGGAGAAGAGAGAAAGAAAGAACCTGAAAAAATATTTGAAGAGATAATACTTTAAAACTTCCTGAACATGGAAAAGGAAATAGTCAACCAAGTTCAGGAATCACAGAGAGTTCCAGGAAGGATAATCCCAAGTAGGAACACACTGAGACACATCGTAATCAAACTGACAAAGATGAAAGACAGAGATAGAATATTAAAAGTAACAAGAGAAAAATGACAAATAATATAAAGGGAATTCCCATCAGGCTATCAGCTGATTTCTCAAGAGAAACTCTACAAGCCAGAATGGAATGGCATGGTACATTTAAAGTGATGAAAGGGAAGAAATTACAATGAAGAATACTCTATCCAGCAACCTTCAGACTTGATGGAAAAATCAAAATATTTTCAGACAGGCAAAAGTTAAGAGAATTCAGCACCACTCAACCAGTTTTACAACAAATACTAAAGGAACTTCTCTAGGTAGGAAACACAGAGAAGGAAAGATATACAGAAAATAAACCCAAAACAATTAAGTAGATGGTAATAGGATCATCAGTTCAGTTGCTCAGTCATGTCCAACTCTTTGCGACCCCGTGGACTGCAGCAAGCCAGGTTTCCCTGTCCATCACCAACTCCCAGAGCTTACTCAAACTCATGTCCATTGAGTCAGTAATGTCATCCAATCATCTCATCTTCTGTTATCCCCTTCTCCTGCCTTCAATCTTTCCCAGCATCAGGGTCTTTTCAAATGAGTCATTTATTCACATCAGGTGGCCAAAGTATTGGAGTTTCAGCTTCAGCATCAGTCCTTCTAATGAATATTCAGGACTGATTTCCTTTAGGATGGACTAGTTAGATCTCCTTGCAGCCCAAGGGACTCTCAAGAGTCTTCTCCAACACCACAGTTCAAAAGCATCAATTCTTCGGTGCTCAGCTTTCTTTATAGTTCAATTCTCACATTCATACATGACTACTGGAAAAACCATAGCTTTGACTAGATGGACCTTTGTTGGCAAAGTAATGTCTCTGCTTTTCAATATGCTGTCTAGGTTGGTCATAACTTTCCTTCCAAGGAGCAAGCTTCTTTTAATTTCATGGTTGCAGTCACCATCTGCCATGATTTTGGTGCCCAAAAAGTAAAGTCAGCCACTGTATCCCCATCTATTTGCCATAAAGTGATGGGACCAGATGCCATAATTTCGATTTCTGAATGTTGAGCTTTAAGCCAACTTTTTCACTCTCCTCTTTCACTTTCATCAAGAGGCTCTTTAGTTCTTTGCTTTCTGCCATAAGGGTGGTGTCATCGCATATCTGAGGTTATTATTATTTCTCCCAGAAATCTTGATTCCAGCTTGTGCTTCATCCAGTCCACCATTTCTCATACATATAGATAATAACCTTCAATGTAAATGAACTAAAGGCACCAACAAAGAGACTTACACTGGCTGGGTGGGTGAAAACATGTGCATGTATGCAGTTCCACTTACCACATTACTCTGCTTGATTTCTTCCCCCTACCCCTCGCAAGTTGTATGTAATTATTTTACATTGTTAATTATGTTTCCATTATGGCTTTCAATTGTAATTATCTATTTTTTGTCTGGCTATTGATTGTGAAAACTGATAAACATCTTTCACTACTGTGATTATATAACTATTCAGTTCAGTTCAGTTCAGTTGCTCAGTTGTGTCCGACCCTTTGCGACCCCATGAATCGCAGCACACCAGGCCTCCCTGTCCATCACCAACTCCCAGAGTTCACTCAAACTCACATCCATCGAGTCGGTGATACCATCCAGCCAGCTCATCCTCTGTCGTCCCCTTCTCCTCCTGCCCCCAATCCCTCCCAGCATCAGAGTCTTTTCCAATGAGTCAACTTTTCACATGAGTATTGGCAAAAGTATTGGAGTTTCAGCTTTAGCATCAATCCTTCCAATGAACACCCAGGACTGATCTCCTTTAGGATGGACTGGTTGGATCTCCTTGCAGTCCAAGGGACTCCCATTCACTTAATACCATTGTATCATGACCAGTCAACAGAAAAAATAATATAAATCTTTATCACCAAAACTAGGATCTAATAGAAAAACCTGTAATTATTTTTTTAATCCAGATGCATATCAGAATAATCTTGAAATTTTTTGAAAAATACAAATGCTCAGATATTGCTTTTTTTTCTCCAGAGGTCCAGATATGTTTCTAATGAGCAGTCATATATAAACTATATGATGGCCTATAGACTATATGATGGTCTTTTATCTAGCTTGTTTCCCTTTTTCTATTTCCTTTTCAGTGCTCCCATTTCATTTAGTTTATGTTCTCCAATTTCTCCATCTGTTTTTTTTTTTTTTCTTTCTCAGGCCTTTATCAAGTGTAGTAGAAAAGCTTTTGTATTCATATATATAAATATGTATAATATATATATTTAGAAAACATTAACTTTTGCCTAGTTGAAACAATTATGACCTTTTGATTCCACCTGTTTGAATTAGTATGCCTAGAATGCTAGATTTCTAATTAAAAACTGATAAGCAACAAAAGTTTACTGTATAGCATAGGGAACTATACTGAATATCTTGTAATAATCTATGATGGAAAATAATTTCAAAAATAATATATATGTATTTATATAACTGAATCACCTTGTTGTCCACCTGAAACATTTTAACTATCAGTTCAGTTCAGTCGCTCAGTCATGTCTGACTCTTTGATACCCCATGAGAACTCGCGGACTTCACTCAGACTCACGTCCATCGAGTCAGTGATGCCATCCAGCCATCTCATCCTCTGTCGTCCCCTTCTCCTCCTGCCCCCAATCCCTCCCAGCATCAGAGTCTTTTCCAATGAGTCAACTCTTCACATGACGTGGCCAAAGTACTGGAGTTTCAGCTTTAGCATCATTCTTTCCAAAGAAATCCCATGGCTGATCTCCTTCAGAATGGACTGGTTGGATCTCCTTGCAGTCCAAGGGACTCTCAAGAGTCTTCTCCAACACCACAGTTCAAAAGCATCAATTCTTCGGTGCTCAGCCTTCTTCACAGTCCAACTCTCACATCCATACATGACCACAGGAAAAACCATAGCCTTGACTAGACGGACCTTTGTTGGCAAAGTAATGTCTCTGCTTTTCAATATGCTATCTAGGTTGGTCATAACTTTCCTTCCAAGGAGTAAACATTTTTTAATTTCATGGCTGCCGTCACCATCTGCAGTGATTTTGGAGCCCCCCAAAATAAAGTCTGACACTGTTTCCTCATCTATTTCCCGTGAAGTGATGGGACCAGATACCATGATCTTCGTTTTCTGAATGTTGAGCTTTAGGGTGAGGTAAACTAAAACCGGGTTTATTGCAAAACAACAGGAATCCAAATGATGTTAAAAGAAAAAAGATCAACACTATCAGAATTCCACCTCAGCCAAAATCAATTAAAGTAGAATAAAGATATTTTCAGATATTGAATATCTATGAAAATTTCATGTGGACAGTTTTTTGAAAACTACTAGAGCAAATGTTATTCCAAAACAAGAAAGTAAACCAAGAAAGGGCTACAAAGAATCCATGAAGTAAGAAAGAACCCAGGAAAAAAGTGAAAGGAATCCCCAGAATGTTGGTCCAAAAGGATTTAATGATAGCAACTGGGCAGCAGACCCAGAGAGTCAGAGGCTCAGACTAGGGCAGAATAGCAGAGTATCCCAGGAGGCACATCTTCAAAAGACAAGAAACTGATAGAATTCCTGATGGATTTGGAGACGTTAAGAGAACACTAACACCTCTGACAAAGATTTTTGGAAAGAATTAACAATGAAAACATGAAAAAAGGAAGCAAGGATGAGACAATTGTATCTAGAAAGGACAAAAACTTTTCACAAAGAAATTAAACTTACTATAGAAATACACATGACATCTGTGAGTTGCATTTACATGAGTAAAATAATGTAAGTACTGAATATTGATCTAACCAAAAATGATGATTTAACTACACAATAGCAGGAATTCAATGGATCATTCCAAATGACAATCTAAGCCTGTTATTGTAGAAGCACAACTGAAAACACGAAAAGAAACAACTAAAATAGTTTAAAATGCTGCCCTGTGGAATAAGAATCTAGTACATGATGTAGAGAGAGAAGGAAGTCTATTATTTTGTTTCAAATGAGGTAATAATGATATTTAGTGGAATATCTGGAATATAGGAAGAGCAATCTTAGTGTTTGACGAATGAATGAATGAAATTTTGCAGAAAGTCTAGTAGAACTATTTCTCTTTTTAATTTGAATATGTGTATATATTTACATACAAAATTTTGATTGAATTAAACAGTTAATTGTAAAAAGTGTCTGAGAAATGAATACAATATGGTAATAATGTCTTGAAGCTATTATACAATGTTTTTCAAGATCTGAAAACAATCCACTTTTGTAGCTTCATCTTGTCAGTCCATCTGCAAACATCTTACTCTACTAACCCTACAAAACACCCACCTGTTCCCTAACATCCTACTCACTTTTATATTTCTCTACTCTCCCCATACCATTTTTGATACCTAGAATGTTCTCCTCAAACCTCATCCCACACTCCAGTTTGTAATCTTTACCTTCAAAAGCCTGGAAAACTCCTGTAAGGAGTTTATACAAGTCAAAGGTCACATCAGCCTCCAGAACTTCCCCTCTCTCTTCCAAGTAGAATCAGTCCCTCTTCCCATCCTGTGAAACTAGTTAACTTCTTTAAGTGTTTCTACTGAATGAGTGAAGGCATTTTTCATAAGCAGTATCTCCATCTCAGGTGACTTTATACACCAGAGATAACCTGGCACTTCCTATGTGTTCAGTAAGTATTGAATGAATGAACTAGGAGCACTAAACAAGTCATGGTATAAGTAAATTGATAGGAAATATACTGAAGAAATAACGAACCAAGCTGGCTGACAATAATTATCAAACCGATCAGTGATGTTTTCCTGGGATTTCCACCATCAAAGTCTCTTTTATCTGCTATCAAAACCTTGAAAATTTATGGGATTATAAACATTTTCCTACATTTTAAAAATTGACTTCTGTAAGTCAACTGTGGATATGAATTTTTTTCAAATAGATTATTTAACTTTTTTGAACTTAAAAAAGTATCCATACAACAGACTGTTGAAGGTAATTCAACTCAATGTGTATGTGTGTGTGTATGTGTATCTGTATGTGTGTGTGTGTGTGTATGAGTGTGGTTTCTTCTTTACTAATCTTCCTGGTTTTTCCAGAGAAGTTTCATGAATTATACCTAGACTTGAAACTAAGCAAAGGTGATGAGAGTAGATAATGATCACTGACTTTCAACACCTTTGAATGAGGTCATCCATACAGGAATTGGAATATGTAAATTTTGTCCTCAGCAGTAACCTAAGGCAAGAAGGTTAGTATTATTTCTCTATCTGTGCAAACTTTTCTCAGACTTTTTATGATTTAAGGTCAAAATATTTCCTAATTAAATAATCTCCTTTGTCTTAAATTCATAATTTGCTCAAGCCATAAGAAGATATACAAAGTCTCTCCTATTTTCACTTCTTTACCATTATTTTAATTGGCAGTGACCAAGACAATACATGCCCTTCGTGTGTACCGGAAGGTCAAACTACACACCCCAGACCCTTTTCACTGCTAATTAGACTAGACTGACTTTTTCACCCTTTGTAAGTAAACAGATAAAGATCTGAATGAAGTAGGTAAGTATTTTTAAATGCTCAAGGTATCTGAGTTCAAACAAATGTCAATACTGTATGAGTTAGGAAGAGTTCTGTCTGAGTAGATCTTCAGAGTAGTTGCAAATTACCCAATGTATTTATGTAGCTATGTATTGACCATTATTTGTTCAGTTAACAAACATTTCTTGAGCAACTTCTGTGTCCAGACACTGTGTCAGAACCTAGGATTATAATCGTGAATAAGATCTAGCCTTGTACCAGTGGAAGTCACAGTCCAGTGAGAGAGATAAACACAAATTAGATCACCCCCAATGCTGGTGGTAAGAATCATAATAGATGTTTTTGTGGGTCACTTAGGAGGAGCAGTTGGCTCGGAGAATAAAGAAATTCTTCCAAAAGAGATCATGTTTAAGTTAAGGACTGAAAGATGAGTAGGAAGTTGAAGGTGGGAATGAGGAGGTAGGCGGGAGGTTCTAGAAAAAGAAAACATTATGTTCAAAAACCTGAAGGCAAAAAAATGTAACTTTGGGGGAAAAAAGCAAGTAATTCAGTATGGCTAAAGCACAGGGCTGGGGGGACTGGGCAGTGAGTGGAGCTCAGCTAGAGAAGGAAGCAGGCAAATCAGCATGAAGGGTCGATTCTGAAGGTGATGGAAAGACAGACAGCTTTATGCAGGGCCAATGCATGATCAGATGTGCTTTTCAGGAAAAAAAAAAAAAAAATCCCAATTTGCATTGTAGAGAACAGATGATGGGAGGAGACACAATAAACCAGAGCTGTTTTCAGTTATGGAGAAGAGCAAAATGGGGACCCCTGATGGGGAGCTATGATCCTGGAACAAAGAAGACAAATTTGCAACATTATAAATGAGGGAGAATTGGTGGGAGTTGGTGATTATTGAATGTGGGAGCAAAAGGGAGAGCAGTGTTATGAATAATTCCCAGGTTGTTGCTTAGGCATCTAGGTACCATTCATTCTTTGCAAATGTGGGGAGGGGGAGGATTTGGGGGCCCTGGGACGTATGCAAGCAGCACATTTAATAAGTACTCTGGGTATGGTGTTTCCTCCAGAGAGCTCTCTGGGCAACAGTTAAAGTCTGGAATCATCTGCATATATTTAAGCCCCTGATTTCCTGAGCATCAGAGCTGAAAAATTGTGCCAAATCCAAGACATTTAGTTATGTTCATAAAGTAGATAATTTGTCAGGTTTCTTTCAGTAGCTCCCAGTCGCGTTCAAATTCCTTCCCTAAAGACACACCACAGATAATAATACCTCTCCCCAAACACTGACAATAATTCCAGAAGATTTCAGGAGGCTTTCAGGAACAACATCAAAAAATTCTCATTAAGCACCTTTATGTGCAAAGCACTGTGCTGGTTTGAGAGCTACAGATATGAATATAACTTAGTCACTGCCTTGGAAGGACTCGGTGCAGCCAGGATGATATAAAAAATCACTAGAGCCATGTGATTAGGGTAATCAAGGTACTAAAAGAGCAAGGAAAAGGAAGCCCAGAACAATAAGTAAAGGCTTCATGAAAGTGGAGGCTTTTAAGCTGAGTCTTAGGAGAGAGTTCATAGGGCAGCTCGGATAAGAGACTTGAAGCAGAGAAGAGAAAAGCATTCAGGAACGCAAAATAGTCTTGTACATAGCATTCAGCAAACAGCAGGTAGTTCAGCATGCCAGGGAGGAAGCAAGATAAAAGAGGTCACATCATAGAGGATCTCCTCTGCCATAGTAAAGAGCAGAAGACAGAAAGCCTATTAGGAAACTACAAAGTTCCATTTGAAAAATTCTAAGAGCCTGCACTAACATAGGGACAGAGAAAATAGATGCAAAATGAAGAATGATGAGACAGTAGAAGTGGAAAAATTGGATATAAGAATTTTAGATGTATACCAAAATTATAACTGCCCAGCAGTCAGGAAAAAAATGGTTTACATTTATGTTAATTGCAGTAAATTTACTCTTATAAGAAGTTAGAAATGCTTAGAATGTGGTCAAACTTTTGAAATTGATGCCAACGAGGTCAACTACCCTCTACTACCCAAACTCCCTTGACCTTTCTTCTGTAATAATGGAGCAAGTCGGAACTAATGTACAAAGATCTTACAATGCAGCATGGTGGAGTAAAATTACCTAGGATCCTTGTGGCTGGAGGACCTGATCTTAAAAGCTGCCCCCACTATTGACTTTTGGACCTTAAACTCCTACAGGTGTGTTGATGATCTTTACTCATTGTGTATCACCAGGAAGAAGGAAAGGATGTATATGTGTGTGTGTTGTGTGTGTGTGTGCATACATGATCATGTATGTGTACATGTAAGCTGGTTAAATGCACGCAGAAGAGAGTTGATTTTATTTTTACAGGAACTATTACTATAGAGAACCCAATTCAGGAGTCCATAATTGGAAAATGACTTATAACTCCTTTCCCGTCATGCCCAGGTGCTTTGTGTTACTCAAAACCAATATCCTTAAGCACTTCATAGATGGTTTCAAACACTGGATGTTTTAATCACCTTAAAAACCGGGGGGATATAGACTAGTTCCTTAACAAAAGAGAAACCAAAGTTGAGTGTAGTGGATGAAAATTGCCATGAGGAGAATTAAAAGAGCTTTTCTGAGTCTATGATTATGGCTGTACTCCCAAAGGAGGCAGTTGGGAAATCTCACTCAAGCTATCCACAGACCAGGTTTTACAGTTCTTTCTACAAATAGTATCAACTGCCTTTACCAGTACTTGCATATGTAATGTTATCTGATAGTCTTACCTTTCCCAAGAATGTAGTATCACCCTGTCTTTAAGATTCTGAAAGTCACCAATGTTGAAAATACACACATTCACTCATGCACACATATATTCTTCCCAATTCAGAAACAGATGTGCCTCTTTCTTTTGCTGCGACCAGGAAGCTTCTCCTCCCAGGCTTTACGCTTTCTTGGCCTTTCATCACGGGAGGTGGTGTTTACCCTCGAGCTGACATTTCAACGTCAACCCACCAGGGGTCCACAGTCCTCTCTCCCGTGATGCTCCTGTAGCAGATGGTGCAAATGGCCTGGCACACACATTCTGATTCATTGCAAAAACCAAACCGCCAGACTCTGACGAGTTTAGCAAGAAAAGGAGAAGGTTGCTGCTTAAAAAACTATTATGAATTATTCTTCATGTGGTGACTTTGGACTCCTCCCTGCTTAAAGATCATTAGTATTTTATTTAGCCATATTAAATAAAAAGCTTTTAGAGAAGTTCCCTCTTTGCAAAGATGGCCATAGATGGCGGGAACTTGCCTATACAGAACAAGAGGCAAAAAATAGGAAGTCAAAACAAAATTTTAACAAGTGCAAAATTTGAAAAGAGTTTTTTAATTGACTGCTTTTGTTGTTGTTGCTTAGTCACTAAGTAGTGTCTGATTCTTTGTGACCCCATGGACTCTAACCCGCCAGGCTCCTCTGTCCATGGGATTTCCCAGGCAAGAATGCTGGTGTGGGTTGCCACTTCCTTCTCCAAGGGCAAAGGAACAGTAAAAGTTGTTTTCTGTTTGGGGGGAGGGGGCACAATTGGTCTTTTTTACTTCCTGATACTATTGTAAAATGTCTAACACAAAATTAGTTTTTAATAACATTATTAGTCTATAATATTAAAAAATATTTTCTAAAAAATTTTTATAAGATAGTTATTTCATACAAAGTGTTTCTTTACTTTTTGCCCACTTGGAAAGGGCAACTTTGGAAATGTAATGGAATTCTACTAGGCAAACACACACACACACCCTAAATGATTAGTTTCCTCAGTTAAAGCCTTAGAATATAATTTCCTTTATCACTTACATCATTTTTCTCTCATCTTACTCTGAGTTACTTTGAGGTCTGTCATCTCCCAGTCCTCCTGGTAGGAGGCATAGCTAATAAGATAGCAAATGATATAAAATGGAACCTTAAAAATTTTCAGTTAATTCAAAAGGCAGAAAAGAAAGACAAAGGAAACAAAGAACAAATGAGACAAGAAAAAAGATGTAGACCTAATCATATTAATAATTGCATTAAATACAAATGGTCTCACTATCTCAATTAAAGGACAAAAACTATCAAATTAGATAAAAATAAGGACCCAATTTTATGTCCATATAAGAAATGTACTTTCAATATAAAGACACATACAGGTTAAAAATAAAAGATTGGAAAATGCTATCTCAAATCAATAGAAAGATTTCAGAGCAAAAAATATTACTTGTAAAGAAGTTGCTTCATAATAAATATTTAAACATCTAATAGCAGAGCTTCAGCATGAAACTGGAGAAGGCCATGGCACCCCACTCCAGTACTCTTGCCTGGAAAATCCCATGGACGGAGGAGCCTGGCAGGCTGCAGTCCATGGGGTTGTGAAGAGTCGGACATGACTCAGCGACTTCCCTTTCACTTTTCACTTTCATGCACTGGAGAAGGAAATGGCAACCCACTCCAGTGTTCTTGCCTGGAGAATCCCAGGGATGGGGGAGCCTGGTGGGCTGCCGTCTATGGGGTCGCACAGAGTCGGACACGACTGAAGCGACTTAGCAGCAGCAGCAGCATGAAACAAAAATCGATAGAATTTCAGTGAGAAATAGATTGGTGATTGGAGAGATTCCAATACATATCTCTCAGTAATTGATAAAAACAAGTAGACAGAACAAATTTGATCTAATTGATGTTTACAAAAAATGAAGTCGCTCAGTTGTGTCTGACTCTTTGCGACCCCATGGACTGTAGCCTACCAGGCTCCTCCGTCCATGGGATTCTCCAGGCAAGAGTACTGGAGTGGGGTGCCATTTCCCTTCTCCAGGGGATCTTCCCAACCCAGGGATCGAACCCGGGTGTCCCACATTCCAGGCAGATGTTTACAAAGCACTCCACAAAACAGCATCAGTATATAATTCTGTTTAAGTGCCTAGGAAAATTTTCTAAGATAGATCATCTTCTGGACCATAAGATGTCTCAATCAACAAATAAATTTTAATTCATACAAAATGTATTCTCTGACCATAATGGAACAAGATTTGAAATCAATAACAAAAAATTATATGAAAAACTCTCAACCATTAAGAAACTAATACATTTCCAAATAGTCAGTAGGTTATAGAAGAAATCAAAAGGGAAATCAAAAGTATTGTCAACTGAATGAAAATGAGGACATATCGATATTTGTGGCATGAAGCAGGATTCATAGGGAAATTTATAGCACTAAACATACAACATGAAAAGCACTTCTGTAAAAGAAAATGTTGACAAATTCAACTTCATCAAAATTAAAGTCTGCTCTTTTAAAGATACTGTTAGGGAAATAAAAAACAAGCCACAGAATGGAAAAAAATATTTGCAAATCATGCAAATAATTTATGCCAAGAATACACAAATAACTCTCAAAACCTGATGGTAAAAAAGGAATCCAATTTTTTTAAATAAGCACTATTTGAACAGACACTTCACAGGAGAAGTTTTGTATATAGCAAATAAGCTCCTAAAAAGATGCTCTACTTTAAGAGTTACTAAGAAAATATAAAAATGTCATGATGAAACAGTACTACACATTGGGTAGAATGACTAAAATTAGTAAGTCTGACCATAGCAAGTGCTTAAAGGAGCAACTGCAACTCTCTCAACAGAGGAATGGCAACTCTCTCAATTGCCAGTTGG
Organism: Bison bison bison; assembly: GCF_000754665.1. Classification (NCBI taxonomy): domain Eukaryota; kingdom Metazoa; phylum Chordata; class Mammalia; order Artiodactyla; family Bovidae; genus Bison; species Bison bison. The sequence continues at coordinate 1,748,478 of NW_011495031.1, forward strand.
AAAGCAAAATTGTACAATCATTGTGACAATTTCATAGAACGTTAAACACACCCACCATATGACCCAACCATTCCACTCCAGGTATTTATCCAAGAGAAAAGAAAATATATCCCCATACAAAGACCTCCGCATGAATGTTTATAGCAGATTTATTTTAATATGCTATAAAATATTCATTTTAATAGCCAAAAACTGGAAATATTCAAGCTGTCCACCAAAATGAATGGATAAGTAAACTGGTATATTCATAAAATGGAATATCACTCAGCAACAAAAAAGGAACTACAAATAGACACTCCATGGATGAATCTTAACTATGCTGAGTGAAAGAAGCCAAGCATAAAAGAATATGTTTTCTATTAATCCAATTATATAAAACTTCAGTAATGCAAACTACCCCATGGTGGCAAAACCAGGTCAGTGGTTGCTTGGCAATGTGGCAAAGTATAGGTAGGCTCTCATGAAAGTCTTAAGGGTGACAGATGTGCTCATTATCTTGATTGTAGTGATGTTTTCATGTGTGTGATTATAGGTCAAGTGTCATCAAATTGCACACTTTAAATATATGCCGTTTATTATCTGTTGATAATGCCTGAAACTTTTAGAAAATGAAATACCACGAAAGCTTTGATCAAGGTCTTTCCAGGCAATACTAAAATCACTATTAGAGATCATCCAATTTAACTGTTTTCAAGCTGGACTCTGAGGAGTTTCCTCAGGGCCTGCAGATGGATAGCTGTGATGTTGCACATCTTCATCCTTTGTATTTTTTTAATCTAGAAATGAATCACTGGGACTCAGTGTATGTTCAACGTTAGGAGTTACTAGCAAGCTGCTTTCCCAAGTGGTTGCACTGATTATACCAACAATATGTACACCCAGTTGTGTTGGTATTACTAGATATTAAATTTGAGTATAAAGTTTGAGTATAATTGAGTTGAGTTGAGTTGAGTTGAATTGAGTAATTTGAGTATAAAGTTTAAATTTGAGTTTTCCATTTGAGCATAAATTTGCACTAGGTGAAATACTGATTTGTATTTCCTTAATCACTAATGATGCTGAGTATTTTCCTCAAGTCTTAAGGTCTAAAACATATTCACTTATATTTTCTACTAAGGATTTGAAAACTTTGTTTTTGACATTTAGGGTGATAATCTATCATTTTTCTCCACATTAAGCTCTAAAGCAGATTTACCTAGAATTTCTACTAAATATTTTAAAGTGTTTTTGGTTGGTTTGTTTTGGGACATTTAAATCTGTAATCTGGAGTTGATTTTTTTTTTTCTTTTTGGTCATGGTCACTGTCATCCTTTCATCATATCAATGATCGTTTGTCAAACACTTGGTGCCAAACACTGCACTAAAATGCTTTTAATAGTTTAAAAGAATGACGCTAATAGCAGTTAACATCTATTGAGTCCTTATTATGTGTCAGGCACTGTCCTAATCATCTTACAAAAATCACCCTAATCATTCTTCACCATGTTGCTATGAAATAGAGCCTATTCATAACCCTATTTTAAAGAGGAGAAAAGTGAGGTTTTGACAGGCCAATTTACTCCCAAACTCACAGCTAGTGAGTAGCAGAGCTGGAGTGGGACCTCACTCTGACCCCAGAACCTGTATTGCCTCCCACATCAGGGATTTCTGTCTCTTCTTTTTTTTTTTTTCCATTTTGGGAGCACTGTCTGCTATTGGTTATTTTTTGATCGTTACTTTATAATCAAAGACGGAAGATATGATTTATGGCAGCCAACCTAAACACATTTTAATTTTTTTCCCTTTCTCAGTCATCAAAACCAGAAGTTTATATGAGGGATGGTTGGGAATCTACACACACCATCCTTCTTTTTAAACCAAGCATCTTGTCTTTAACCTATCATATTGGACTTCCTTTTCACCTGTCATCAGAAGGAAGAAAGCTGTTGCTTCAAAAAGTTTGGAAATTACTGATCTAATATAAACCTCTCATTTCATGGAAAAGGATCTGTGGCCCACAAGGGCAAAGTGACTTGCTTAAAGGCACACAGAACAAGAGCTTGACTAGACTCAGGGCTTCCAAATCCCCTATCTCACGTGCTTACATGTGCAATCCATTGCCTTTCTTTGGCACTCCCGTAGTAAGGTTAGCAAATGAAGATGTTTCCAGCTAAACAACCTCAAAATGAGGCTCTTGACTCACTTGTATAAGTAGAAACATTGTCTTGAACCAGCTCAAATGATGAAAGATTTCCAGTATGTCATAGAAAGTCCCTTTTACTAAATGAGGTATTAAAAAAGGGTTAGGGCTATGTTAAATTGTATTCCTTTGTTCATTTTTTCAACTCTACAGAATGTTAGATGAATGCTCCAGAATACTTCAAAAAATTTCTTTGACTTGTTTAAATAAATCATGAAAAATATGTGTCTAGTGGTTGAGTATAAGCATTGAAATTAATCAGGCCCAAATTCCAGCTCCTGTTTGTCAATGGACATTCATTTGAGTCATCTTCGCCTCTTCTTTTATCTTCAGAGTGGAACTATAAGGCATTTCTTGCAGTGAGTTACTGTAAGAATTGGATAACACAGGATAGGTGTTGCATTTATTGTGGTGACTAGGACAAGATGAGAGAAAAAGAGGCATAAGATGAAGCTGGGTATTAGGGGAGCATATCTCTACTTGATTCAAAGTAGAGAGTTACTAATATTCTCCACCGCAAAAGGGAAAAGTAAAGAATAAGAATAAGGACAGATATGTGTCTTAACTATAAGCACATAAAATAAAAACTGAAATGAAAATTTTGACTGGTATTTGGAATAACAGATATCTTAGGAATAAGAACCCTGCCAAGCTGAACACCTGACAAGTAACATCACACCTAAGATTTAGCAGATTTTTTTGTCGATGAACAAAGCATCTAGAGCTGAGAGTCCCTGTGAAATATGCCAATATGATCATATGCTCACATCTCCACTATCTACTACAGTTCTTCACCTGTTGTCCCACAACACCCCCAGATGCAGAGTGCCTAGCTCCAAACATTTTATTCCTTGTGCGTTCTCAGTCACCGCCCCATTATACAACTCAAAAACCCTGCTTCCCCTCATGTATTCTCTCCATCCTCTGTGGCTTCACTGTGGTGATGACTACTCCCCCATGACAGAAATATGGGGGTCATCCAGAACCCCCTCTCGCCGCTCCGCCTTCAGCCATATCTCCAAATTCTTCCCGTTTCCCATCTGTCTCTGTCATCTCTGTTTCATCCTGTCTTCAATCTTCTTAGTTATGAAAGGTGTCTGAAATATGAGTGATAGCTTCCTAATTGGTCTCCCTCTGTCCAATCTTGTCCTCTTCTAAATCACCTCTAAAAGTCTCACAAGTATCTCTCTAAATTATAAGGACAACCAAGTCACTCTTCTGATTAAATCCTTTAGTGCTTCCCTATTATCTGCAAGATAAACACAAGCTCCTTAATGGCCTAAAAACTGCTTCCCGATATGGCTTTTACTTGACTCTCCAGCCACTCAACTGTCCTACATTCACCTTCTCATCTTCATGCTCCAGAAACAATAAACTGTAAACTTCTATTACTGTAACATACTATACCTCTGTGCCTAAGACATGCAATTATTTCTGCCTAGAATGCCCCTTTCCACCTCCTTTCCTCCAGCCAAATGGAGTCTTCCATGACACACACCGTGTACTGGTCCCCACACAAAGTTAATTACCCTAGTGTTGATATGTATACTGCTGCTCATATCAGGCTGTACTATCATCATTTTCTGATAAGGACTTTTCACACACTTACTGACAACTCCTCAAGCTTAGGGGTAATGGTTTATTCATCTATACAGCCTCAGTCCCTAACCCAGTGCCTGGCATGTGGTGAGAGCTTAATCTGTCTTAATCCAATGGGACCGTTTACTGACCCTTGATTCTCTTCACGTTTATAAAGAACATTTTTCAGAATCTATTCTGGGAATTTCTACACATCCTGGTTATAATGCCTAATGGAAGTCAACTTTGAAATAAAATGCTATCTTTCATTTCAAAACAAAAGAATTGAGGGGCTGAGAATTTGGAAGGCAGGGCATTGCATCAAACATCAGCGTAAAAGCCCTCCAGGGCTGAAGGTGATGGGATGGAACAGGCTGATGCCCATTCTGGCATTGTGAATGCGGCAGGCAGAGTGAGAGAATCCAGAATTCGTTGGTGTCCATGCTGTAGGGACTATAAATCAGTCTTTGGCACATCCTCTGCCAGGTGGTGCCCTTCATCATGAAAAGAGGCTCTGTCAGGATGAGTCAAATGTTTACTGCATTGAGTCAGCAGCACCAGCTCGTCCATGTCAGTACTCACTAAATGCTAACAACACATCATTAACAAACTGTACAACCCATGTGTCTTCTCGTGACATCCAGCACCAAACTGGAAAATGTTCAAAGCCCACTCTACTAAATCCAGAAGAAATGGAAAAGTCTCCCTAATCTGCTCCACTACACACCATGCCTATATGATTCTTTTAAGCATCCCCAAACTGAACACCCTCATACAAACATTAAGCATCACTTTTATGTCTGTTTTGCCTTTCATGTGAAGCTACTATTCTTCTCTCACTATTAATTCTAAAGGAGAAATAAAATGCCGTTGTTTACCAACAAAAGAAAAAAAGCTAAAATTAACTAGCATAGAACTGTCCTTTATGGCAAAACAGCACCCAGTGTGCCAAAGCCCAATGCCCTGTGAATGGCAGGCAAATTCCTCACGTGATGAGGGCTGACTTCCAGAAATTTTCTTTCAATGGGAAGCTTTCTCTCTACCAAAAAATGCAGTCTATGTGTACAGAAAATCCAGTATGCTGTGGCTGAATAGTAAGTTCCGTCCTCACTACCAAACATATTCCAAATATTTAGAGAACCCAGTAGAAAGGGATTCCCTCGTGACAATGAGGAAATTCCCAGAATGGAGGACATACTCTGTAATGGAAAACTCAGTCCTGTTTTACCAAGAAAAATGATGTGGCCTAATTCATTCAACTATCACTGGGGCAGGTAGCTGTTTATTTAAGTCCCTTTTTGTCCCACAATGCACAAACCACTACTGTTTCTTCCATTTCAGCAGAATGCTTTACTTGAAATTAAATACCTGCATCCAGACAATAGAATATTATTCAGCATTAAAAAGAAATGAGCTATCCAGCTGTGAAAAGACACAGAGAAACCATAAAAACCATATTTCTTAGTGAAAGAAGACACCCTAAAAAGACTATACATTGTATGATTCCAACTATATGACCTTATGGAAAAGCACTGTATGACTTATGGAGACAGTAAAAACATTGGTAGTTGAGGAGGGGTGGTAAGAGGGGGAGGAATGAAAAGGTAGAACACAGAGTATTTTCAGTTCAGTCACTCAGTCGTGTCTGACTCTTTACAACCCCATGGACTGCAGCACACCAGGCTTCCCTGTCCATCACCAACTCCCGGAGCTTGCTCAAACTCATGTCCATCAAGTCGGTGATGCCATCCAACCATCTCATCCTCGGTCGTCCCCTTCTCCTGCCCTCAATCTTTCCCAGCATCAGGGTCTTTTCCAATGAGTCAGTTCTTCGCATCAGGCCAAAGTATTGGAGTATTTTAGGTCAGTAAAACGATTCTGTAGGATACGACAATAGTGGATTTATGTCATCATAGATTTGCCTAAACCCTCAGAACTTACAGCACCAAGAATGATCCCTAACATAAACTACGGACTTTGATTGATAATGATGGGTCAATGTGGGTTCAACCATTGTATCAGATGTACCCTCTGGTGAGGGACACTATCGAGTGTGGGAGGCTGCATGTGTGGCAGGCCAGGCATTGTATAGGAAACTCTCTGTACTTTCTGCTCAGTTTTGCAATGAAACTAAAACTGCTCTAAAAAATTATTAAGTTAAAAATTTGAATATCTGAGGAAGAGGACTGTCCAGCACTTATGCAGAAGGATATCTTTTTTTTTTTTCCTTCTGTTTTATTGGGTCATTCCAAAGGTCTGTCTGTATAGAAGTAGAGTCTTAAAATATTTCTTCAGATTTTAATTTTTTAATCACAATAATCTCTCTCATATCTGGTCCCAGGCAACTCAAATAAGAGCTAACACTGAACTAAGAATGGTATAGTCATTGTGTACCTTGTATGCCTTGCTGGATTTGCCCCCCTTAATCAGAGGATGCCGGGTTTCCAAAGAGAATAAACCTAATGGGATCCGATATTATTCAGTGTAATTGTTGCTGCCTTGGTACTGAACTGTTACATTTTATTCACAAATACCAATTTCATGGAAAATAAATTGCAGTGAATGAACACCACAATAGACACTCTTAGGCCACGGCACACTATGCGTTGGTTGCCATAGACAGCCCGACTTAGAGTATATGTGGTCCTCTCAAATCCAGTCATGCTTCACATCAAGATGAATTTCGTAGACAAGACAGCGTCTTGCTTCCTTTCTGCCTCCAGCTTCCTGCAGTATGGTCAGCCAGATTGTTCCTTTCTCCAACACTCAATCTCAGCCTACGCTCACTTGTATTATAAAACTTTAGACTTTTAATAAACTATAAAATTAACCAGAGAGCTTTTAGATAAATTGCTATTGAAAGCATGAGATGGCTTAAAAATATAATGATCTTCCAAACAGTTCTGGGTAGAAGCAAAGGCAAACCGAATTTTCAAGATTTTGAAAGAGTTTGCAAAATGCTTGCTTTTCCGGCACAGTGAACTCAATGCTGCTTGTCTCTCAGAACTGCAAGGGTGGGGGGCTGTCCATGAAAGATAGCAGGGAGCACCCATGCTGTTTCTGCGTTGTAGGCAAGATTTCCTAATGATTTCTCCACTTGTCCTTTGCTTTTGCAGCTTTCATTTGCACAATGAGGGTGGAGCCTTGGCAGTGAGTTATACAGTTCTCAGGCAATAAAACCTTGGACCTCCCTGACTGAGGAGCCCCCTCTGCATTTGACAGCCCTCTCAGCTTTCCACTCTTAATCAGTCCCACCTCCACTCCCCACCCTTTAGCACACACACGTACATCTTATATTACATGTTCTTTCTTGTAAAAACAGACGTAAAGTGCTGTCCTACAACGGATTAAACCAACCTGTCTCCTCCCTACCTCCATCCACAAAGATTCTCACAGCCTGGTACTCCATAAACAGAAAAACAGAAATGTTCAGAAGCAGACCCTTGTACATTAGCTTCAGGCTGAGTGCTTTGGTTTGAGCAGTTGTTTTATAATTAATTTGTTTCTCTGGCATTAACCCAAGTGCTTATGAAAAGTAAATTATATTAACATTTTATCTTCATGTTGCTATGCTATCTGCTGCATGATTTGGCACCTTGGAGGAAGCCCACGCTGGTTTCATACTGACAGGAAGCTTTCTGAGCTGGTACCGTAGGTGGTCTCACACCTGCTTTTTGAGCCAGAGCACCAGCAGCTGCTATTCCAAGACCTGATTTCAGTAGGTCGAATTTTGTTGACAGATTTCCATGGTGCCATTTATGAGGTAATGTTTGTGGCTTGAGACCATGAGAATGGCTGTGAACCTGATTGAAGAAATCAAAATTTCATAGCACCACCAAATAAATTTTTTTCCCATAGAAACAGAAACACACACCCACAAGATCCTCCCACATTTAACTTGTCACAAAACTAAAGCCAAAGTATCAGTACATTAAAAATACGATGCACAGCCATGTCCTTGCCTCTGCCTCATATATTTTTAGCCTAAATATTCCTGGCAGTCAACAGCCTGTCTGTGCCAGCCCCCTTCCCTGCTCCCACCAAGCTGTTCACATGCCCTGGGTCTTTTACCTTCTAAGATAGCACATTTATCTGATATGCATGTAGCAAGGATAGAATAAATGGCCTCTCCAAAACCAAAATGATCCATAAATCAAAATCAATAAATCAAAACTGCAACCATCCTGACTAATGTCTGAAGTAAATGCCTAATATGAATGAATATGTAATCATACAGAAGACTGACAATGGGTTCCCAAACAAGCAGTCAAAAGTCTCCCAATGCCAGATATTTTTAACCCAAGCCACATAATGGGGACTGCACTGGAAATTCTTTTATTTGTTTGCAAGCCACTTGTGGGCCCACCAAGGGTCCATAGATCTAGGACTTACTAAATCCTATGCATATGATATGAAAAATATATTGGTCAAAATGTGTGTTTCTCCAAAGCTCAGTAATCTTGATTATACTAAAAAATCCTAAGGACAAAACGCCTTGGAACAGATCATAGGACATTTGTTCATGGATCAAAGACTTTTCAACATAACATGAAATAAGTCATGACAAAGTGTTACTAAGAGCCATGTGTTTATTCGATATCTACACCAATTGGCTCTTACCATGGAAGTTTTTCAGTCCATAACGATTCCTCTTCCAGACTCTGGTAACTCAATTTCCTTGCATTGGTGTGCATTTTTATTAAGAATCAGTACTCTCTTCTGTCTCCCTTCATCCTCCTCACTAGCATTATAGCACATGCACACATGGCTTATATTTTGTATTATGCGTAAGAAAAAAGCAAGGTATTGCATGAACATGGAAACAGTTAATGGGACTAACAAAGACTACTACATAGATACAATTACCCAAGTATAGATCCGATTGTCTTCATTTCAGGAAGGATTCTACTACTGACTAGCATTTTTGGTAAATCTTCCATTTTCAGCAAAGAAGGATCATTAAGACCTTGATCCACTACTTCTTTTAGGCTTCTCTGTGGGTAAATGTCCCACATTAGAAAACATAGAACCAAGTATTTGAAAAGTTTTTCTTTCTCTCGAGGACAGAGAAACAACCTTTAGAAACAACTTTGTTGTTGTTGTTGTTGTTGTTTAGTCGCCCAGTCATGTCCAGCTCTGTGACTCCATAGACTGCAGCACGCCAGGCCCCTCTGTCCCTCACGGTATAGGGGTATAGTCAGATGGTCTGGGTTTGAAACCTAGCTCCACCAATTACTAGCTATATGCTTGTAGATAAACTACTAACCTTTCAATACCTCTTTCTCCTCAACTGCAATAAGGGTTGTTGTGGGGGGTCATATGGGATAGACATGTAAGCACTTAGAACAGTATTTATCTCACAGCAGCTGCTCATTTTTGTTGTTTGTGAACAATAAGAACTATGTGACTGCCCCTGTTTACCTTCTCATTTTGACCACCAAGAAATTCAGGTCAAGTTTTCATCCCAATTACAGCAACTGATTATGCTTCGCAACCCTAGTGATATTTTGGACGTGAGTCTCAGTGAACTCCCAGAGTTGGTGATGGGCAGGGAGGCCTGGCGTGCTGCGATTCATGGGGTCACAAAGAGTCGGACACGACTGAGCGACTGATCTGATCTGATCTGATCTGACTTTTTCAAGTTTACATTTTTTGCCTGCTTGACTTTTTATGATTGTCTGTATTAACATAATTTAAATTCTTTATGTAAGAGTGAAGAGAAAAAGAAGTAAAACTAACTCTAGAAATTGTCATTGTTTGTAGCTACAAATGTATATAGATTTGGAAGTTCCCAAGGAATTCTGTGTAACTAGGATGACTATGTGCTTTAAAGGAAGAAACTGAGGTACTGCTTTGTGGCCTGACATACAAAAGCATTCAACAATAAAGTTACTTTACTCCTCTAAGCATAAACTCTGTCACCTGTGAATGCTGGGCTTAAATGATCTCTACCTCTCAAAGTACTTTTGAAGATTAAAGGAGATAATATTTTTAAATTAAAGCATCACATCAGATCAGATCAGATCAGTCGCTCAGTCGTGTCCAACTCTTTGCGACCCCATGATTGCAGCATGCCAGGCCTCCCTGTCCATCACTAACTCTCAGACTTCACTCAAACTCACGTCCATCAAGGCAGTGATGCCATCCAGCCATCTCATCCTCTGTCATCCCCTTCTCCTCCTCGCCCCCAATCCCCTCCCAGCATCAGAGTCTTTTCCAATGAGTCAACTCTTCGCAT
>NW_011495031.1:1758768-1764717 GCF_000754665.1 Bison bison bison
GCGTCTTTTAATTTCATGGCTGCAATCACCATCTGCAGTGATTTTGGAGCCCAGAAAAATAAAGTCTGACACTGTTTCCACTGTTTCCCCATCTATTTCCCATGAAGTGATGGGGCCGGATGCCATGACCTTCGTTTTCTGAATGTTCAGCTTTAAGCCAACTTTTTCACTCTCCACTTTCACCTTCATCAAGAGGCTTTTTAGTTCCTCTTCACTTTCTGCCATAAGGGTGGTGTCATCTGCATATCTGAGGTTATTGATATTTCTCCCAGCAATCTTGATTCCAGCTTGTGTTTCTTCCAGACCAGCATTTCTCATGATATACGCTGCATAGAAGTTAAATAAACAGGGTGACAATATACAGCCTTGATGTACTCCTTTTCCTATTTGGAACCAGTCTGTTGTTCCATGACCAGTTCTAACTGTTGCTTCCTGACCTGCATACAGATTTCTCAAGGATAGTTAGCTTAAAATGTGGTGCTAGTTTCAGGTGTACAGCAAAGTGATGCTGTTTATATAAATATATTCTTTTTAAATTTTTTCCTTTATAGGTTATTATAAAGTATTGAGTATTGTTCCCTGTGCTATATAGTAAGTACTTGTCATTGTTGTTTAGTCACTAAGCTTTGTCCAACTCTTTGCAACCCCATGGACTGTAACCCATCAGGCTCCTCTGTCCATGGGATTTCCCAGGCAAGCATACTGGAGTGGGTTGCCATTTCCTTCTCCTATTTTCTCCTATACACACATATACATTAGTGTGTATATGTTAATTCCAAACTCCTAATTTATCCCTCCTTTATCCTAGGTCTTTGGTAACTGTAAGTTTGTTTCTATGTTTGTGGGTCCACTTCTGTTATATATATAAGATCATTTGTATCTCTTGTTTTAGATTTCACCTATAAGTGATGGCATCTGATACTTGTCTTTGGCTCATTTCTCTTAGTATGATAATCTCTAGTTGAATCCATGTTGCTGCAAATGATATTATATTTTTTTAAGCTGAGTAATATTCCATTGTACATATGAACCACATCTTTATCCATTCATCTGCCTATGGATATTTAGGTTCTGTCCGTGTCCTGGCTGTTGTACATAGTGCTGCAATGAACACTGGGGTATGTGTATTTTTTTGAATCATGGTTTCCTCTGGATATACCCCCAGGGGTGGGATTGTAGGGCCATAATATAGCTCTGTTTTCAGTTTTTTAAGGAATCTCCATACCATTCTTAAAGGAGATACTTTTTGTTAAAATCTCAAACACAATATCCAGCACATCATAAATGCTTCTAATTATTATCGACTGTTTGTTTCTTCAGGTTCATTCTCAGCCCTTTCCTGTACTTCTGAGTGTCCAAGAGAATGACCTTGATGGAATATAAGCCTGTGCCCCTCAACTTTCCAGTTAAGTCAGCAGTTTGGAGACTGGGAGGAGAGAGAGGATGAGATATTGATTTCCTAAGTTTTTCCACCTCCTTCTCTCTACCTCCCCTATATCCAGCCCCCTCTCTGCTCATTATTGGTGTTTACTCACTAAGTCGTGTCCAACTCTTTGCAACCTCATAGACTGCAACCCACCAGACTCCTCTGTCCATGAGATTCCCCAGGCAAGAATACTGTAGTGGGTAGCCATTTTCTCCTCCAGGGGATCTTCCTGACCCAGGGATTGAACCCACATCTCCTGCATTGGCAGACGAATGCTTTACCACTGAGCTGCCAGAGAAGCCCCACTCTCTCTCTGCTGCTGCTGCTGCTGCTAAGTCACTTCAGTCGTGTCCGACTCTGTGCGACCCCATGGATGGCAGCCCACCAGGGTCCCCCGTCCCTGGGGTTCTCCAGGCAAGAACACTGGAGTGGGTTGCCACCTCCTTCTCCAATGCATGAAAGTGAAAAGTGAAAGTGAAGTCACTCAGTCGTGTCTGACTCTTCACGACCCCATGGACTGAAGCCTACCAGGCTCCTCTGTCCATGGGATTTTCCAGGTAAGAGTACTGGAGTGGGGTGCCATTGCCTTCTCCGCTAGGCCCTGGCTAATCACTGGCTATTCTGCATCTGTGCTACCACCCTGTCCCTGAATCACAGGTCTTGTTGGTTCCCTATAATAATTCCCTCCTCTAACTACAGTAATCAAGTTGTCTCAGTTTGCTGAAGGATTTTCCCTGCCTTATCACTAAAGTCATGTCCCAGGAACCCTTCCAGGCCTGAGCCAACAGGAAACAGTTGACTACCCTACCTCCCTTTGATCCCAAAGTAGAATAACTAACCTCTCTAGCCCTCCATCAGGTTATTTTCTAAAGTTACAGGCTTATGAATGATTTTTACTTTTATGGGGAGATTTCTATATTTTCCAAAAGTAAATAAATCTGAGCAGAGCTCTGGAAGATGAAAATCTAGGCTGAACTCCAGTGATATGACCTTGGGCAAATGACCTAACCTTTCTGGTCCTCTGCTAGATCATTTGTAAACTAGATGATTTTGCCTGCTGAAGTACTGATGTTGCCTTCTTCTAGAGGGAAAGCTATACCCATCATTACCTGTAGATCTACTAAGTCATGAGCTGAACAAGCAGCTTGAAATTCCTCTCCTGGAATTGCTCTGATTCAAGTCATCAATAACTTTCTTATTGTCAATCTAATGTCCAATCTTCCTTCCTCTGACATTTGGTATGACTTCTGTAGTGAACTGTGTTTCACAGAAACCTGTATCCTAGTCCCAACCTCCAGTAGCTGGGAATGTAAACTTATTTGGAAATGGAGTCTTTGCAGATGCAATTAAATGAAAGATCTCAACATGAGAGCATCCTAGATTTAGAATGGGTTTTTAATTCAGATTGGTGGTATCCTTATAATGAAAAGAAGAGGGAGATTGAGACACAGAAGCAAAAGGATGAAGGTCATGTGAAGAGAAAAGCTGAGGCTGGAGTTGTGCTGCCCAAGCCAAGAAACACCAGGAGCCACCACATCCTGGAAGAGGAAAGCAAAGATTCCCCTGCTTCAGTAAGAGTATGAGTCTACTGGGCTCTTGATTTCAGACTTCTTGTCTTCAGAACTGTGAGTGAATAAATTTTTGTTTTAAGGCAAGCTTGTGGTAATTTTTATGGCTGCCTTAGAAAGCTAGTATATCAGATCTTCCTTGATTTTCAAGAGAGCCTTCATTTTTCTTCTCCTCTGACCCATATGTATATATGAGCCATTGGCTCATTGGTGAAGCCAATGACCCTTCATTGACTCACCTCACCCTTGTTTCTTATTATGCCCTTTCCCTGCAAATTTTGTTCTTGGCTGTCTTCTGCATACTTTAGACAATTGTCCTTCAATGGAGAGTTCCCCATCAAGGTATCAGACTCCACCATGGGTGGTGATACCCAGTAATCTATATTTTGGAAGATTTCAGACACCTCTTTCTGGATTTCAAATCAAATATGACCAATTTCAACTCATTATCATCTCTCAAAAACTTACTCCTACCCCCCACACCATATTCTCTAATTCAATCAATGACATCAACATCTACTGCTGCTGCTGCTAAGTCGCTTCAGTCGTGTCCGACTCTGTGTGACCCCATAGACAGCAGCCCACCAGGCTCCCCCGTCCCTGGGATTCTCCAGGCAAGAACATTGGAGTGGGGTGCCATTTCCTTCTCCAAGTCATAGACTAGTAATTTCTATCTCAGAAAGATCTCTTAAAAACTGCCCGTCTCATTTCACCATCCCCAAAGCCACTAAGATCATGATTTCTACTGATCCTGGTCATGACTACTACCACCAGCTCTCCAGAACAAACATCTTTCCATTTCTTTCCCCTTCTCAGCATCACCTTCAAAGTTATCCTGAGAAGTCAAAATCATGTTCTCACTGTTCTACTTCAAAGTCTCTGTTGGATTTCTACCATCCAAAGCAGTGAGCTTCTTTTCTGCCACACACACAACAGGTGTTCACATTCATCAGTGGTACCAGTTATACACGGTTGTCTAAATGCTTGTCACAGCTCTGCCCCTTTCCCTCCCAGTGAAGAAACACATCAAAATACGAGCAAGGATGGCTTATTTACCTGGATAATTTCAAATCCCACTAGTTGAAAACAAAACTAATTATTTTAGAAAACTTCAGCATTTTATTATTCATAGTAAATTACTTACAATGTATCTCACAGGCACATTGTATTGTGACAGAGAAATTGAGGACAAATTGCCCAGAGAAAGTCTAGTTCTCTAACATGCCATACAAAACAGTCACAATTTTTGCTCGTTTTTCTTATTGTTTCTCATTCCCCACATCACTCCCTGTGCTCCAGCTACACTGATGACATAGCATTTTCTGAAGACACATTTGTTAACACTGAACTGCTTATAATGTCTTTTACCCCACTGAGCAACTGGTGAACTGATCTCCTTTCAAGACTCTGCTTAAGTGGTACATCTCTGAGAAGCCCTCCCTGAGCTTTTAGACACAACTGTTCTCTGATTCTTCTTTTAAACATATCTGTAATCATTTCCTAAGGTGGTCATAACAAATTAGCATACACAGGGTTGAAAACAATAGAAATGTATTCTCTCACAACTCTGGAGCCCAGAAGTCCAAAATCAAGAGTGCGCCAGGGTTGACTCCCCATGGAGGCTCTGAGACGTGATCCTTCCTCACCTTTTCCTGGCTTCTCCTGGTTGTTGGAAACCATGGCACCCTTCAGCTGTGCTGAGCTTATCACTCAGTCTTTCAACCCCACAGACTGTAGCCCACCAGGCACCTCTGTCCCTGGAATTCTCCAGCAAGAATACTAGAATGGGTTGCTACGCCCTCCTCTAGGAGGTCTGGGAGACCTAGGGGGTCTTCCCAGCCCAGGGATCGAATCCAGGTCTCCTACATTGCAAGTAGATCCTTCACCATCTGAGCCACCAGGGAAGCCCCACCCTTGGGCTAATGTTGTTTAAATCCAATCTCTGCTTCAGTAATCACCTGGCATTCTCCCTGTGTGTCTCTGCATCTCAAGTGCTCCTCTCATTTCTCTTATAAGGACACCAGTCGATAATTCAGGGCCCAGTCTTAGTCCAGGGTGATCTTACCTCAAGACCTTTAACTTAGCTACATGTGCAAAGACTCTATTTCCAAATAAGTTTGCATTCCAGGCAGCAGGAGTGAGGGCTTGAACCTAGCTTTCTATGGAACACAACTCAGTTCACTACAGTTCCTCTGCCAGAATCATATAGTAATGATTCCTTCACATCTTTTGCCTCCTCCATCACACTCTGGGCTCCTTGAAGGCAAGGGCCATCACCTACTCTTTTTTTTTAATTCCCACAGCTTATCACAGGTCCTAGTACCTAGTAGGTACTTAACAAATATGTTTTTTTTTATTTTATTTTATTTTTAAACTTTACAAAATGTATTAGTTTTGCCAAATATCAAAATGAATCTGCCACAGGTATACATGTGTTCCCCATCCTGAACCCTCCTCCTTCCTCCCTCCCCATACCATGCCTCTGGGTCGTCCGAGTGCACTAGCCCCAAGCATCCAGTTTCGTGCATCGAACCTGGACTGGCAACTCGTTTCATACATGATATTATACATGTTTCAATGCCATTCTCCTGAATCTTCCCACCCTCTCCCTCTGCAACAGAGTCCATAAGACTGTTCTATACATCAGTGTCTCTTTTGCTGTCTCGTACACATTGAAGAAGGAAAGGAAAAGCAAGTGAAACTGACTCTCTTTTCTTCACTCACAGCTTCTCTCAAGCCTTAGGTTTCCAAGAATCTTCCATGCCTAAGACATTTACATTTATTTATTTATTTAAAAATTCTACAGTGCTTTACAATGTTCAAAAATTTCACACACGATTTCCTACAACCCCATAAGAACCTTTTCTTTTTTAAAATCCCTTGCCCCTATCTTGCCCACCCCCCTTTCTTCTCCCCACTGAGAGTCAATAGCTTTTTCTCTATGTTCTCTATATC
>NW_011495031.1:1764817-1780102 GCF_000754665.1 Bison bison bison
CTGTGAATCTGCTTCCTTTTCTTTTTATTCACTAGTTTGTTGTACCTTTTTAGATTCCATATATAAATGATATTGTACAGTGTTTGTTTTTCTCTGGCTGATTTACCTCACTTAGCATCAGATCAGATCAGATCAGTCGCTCAGTCATGTCCAACTCTTTGCAACCCCATGAATCGCAGCACGCCAGGCCTCCCAGTCCATCTCCAACTCCCGGAGTTCACTCAGACTCACGTCCATCGAGTCAGCGATGCCATCCAGCCATCTCATCCTCTGTCGTCCCCTTCTCCTCCTGCCCCCAATCCCTCCCAGCATCAGAGTCTTTTCCAATGAGTCAACTCTTCGCATGAGGTGGCCAAAGTACTGGAGTTTCAGCTTTAGCATCATTTCTTCCAAAGAAATCCCAGGGCTGATCTCCTTCAGAATGGACTGGTTGGATCTCCTTGCACTTAGCATAGTGCCCTCCAAATCCATCCATGTTGCTGCAAATCATGCCTAAAACCCTTAAAGGATGTGACCAAGGACCAGCCCCAGAGGGCTAAGCAACACTGAGGGTTTTCCTATCTCTTTACAGAATTGCAGATCTGAAAGCATTTGGAGTTCATTTGGTCTCTGCCTTGAGGCACATCTGCACAGTTGGATTGTCCTAGCATCTGATAAACTAGACTGAAGAGAATCAATCCTGTTTTTAAAACTCAACAGAAAGGTGTTTTTGAAAATCCTTTGTGACACTGTTCCCACTTGTACTCAGTTAAAAAAAACAAAGCAATGTAGTGTCTCCTTACAGGTCCTGTTGCATTTCCCAGGTTCCCCTCCCTCTGCCACCACATAGAAGCTCACATTTTGAGACCAGCAGAAACACTTTTCAAAAGCTTCCATACCCTTGAAAACTGAGCACAGCTCAAGAGCCAGAAAATCTAGAGCTCTTGGCCTAAGGAAGACCACTGAGACTTCCAAAGGCTCTTTGGTGTACCTAGAAAATTCAGATAAGCATTACAGTACCCCTTAGAAATAGAGTAGTGGATCATGCAATTAATTATTCCAAAAATCTCCATCTACAACTATACACTAATTATCCATTTCTTTCCCTCTTAACCCTGGGCTTTCAAGCTGCCTATAAAGCCAAGAATATTGTGTCTTGCTATTGCAAGATTAAGTTTCATATTTGCCCCAGAAAGAAGTCAAAGCAAAAAGGAAAGGGGGAGAAGGAAACACCTCTAAGCCATGCATAGTTAAGGATTTGGTTTCAGATCAACGTTAAAAAGCAGAGATAATTAGAAACATCATATGATTTGTGTACAACACAAGATCTGCATTGCTAACTAAAACCATAACTGACCTAATTTCACTGAATGTTCTAACAAAAATGACAGATATGTGAAGAAAGAAATATAATACAAGCAGTGGATGATCCATGTTTTCCTCTTGAATTTCAAACATATTCCTTACCCAGCAGACAATACTGATGTGTTACTGACAAGAACACAGACCCTTGCACAGCCAGCAAAAGGGTGTGTGCACATCCCCAAACCCACAAGATTACAGCTGCTTGACCCCAATAAGATTAAGGTGTTTTTCTTTTTTTTAATTAAATTCCAGTGTAGTCAGAGAATGGGACAGAAAGCTAATCAAAATCCAATCCATTACAAAATCTGTCTCTTTTTATCAAATCCATTAAGAAAATGTAAAGGAAACTATAATGGGAATTCATTTCTCTCTTTCAATATAGGACAAAATTAACAAAGTCTCTACCCTCTCCTAAATGATTCAAGAGTCTCCAACTGCACCCGGGGGTATCAAGACACAAGAGACACCTCAAGGTCTAATCTCTCTTGCAGACAGTTTCCTCTCTTCTCACTGTAGCTCTTCGCTTACACAAGCATGCTTGGGAAAAGGTCACATTGTGTAAGTTATTTCTGGTCTTCTGGCAGGATTTAAGCTCTAAGCTGGCATTTTATTTGCCTCACTCTACTTGGAAATCCCTTGCATCAATTCTGCTTTCACAAAGAAATCGGGCGGTGCCGCTTTCTCTTAAATGTTCTTTGCTATATATTTCCTGTTGGGTAAATGCTCATGGAATGTACCCAATAAAGTGTCAAAGGGAGAACAATGTCAGCAAGAACAAGATTTAGGAGACTCAGGGAAAATTCTTGTCCATACTAAATATGGGTGAGAGCACCAGGAAATCAGCAAGTCCCATCTCTGGGACTTCTTATCCCAATCTGACATGTGCTGTCTTGTCTAAGGCTGCTTATCTGTCTCCCTGCTTTTAAGTAAGCCTCACTTTTGCATTCTCAACTCCCATAGCTTTAGCTGTGAAAGACAGGAGACTCTCCTGCAGAGGTGACTGTGTTCTCTTCATTATTTAGAGCAAGCTCCTCTATTAGACAGGTTTTCTCACAGCAACTACATACAATAATATTCGTTCACTGTTAACATGCTGAGGTAGTACTATGTGTTGAAGATTCAGGTAAAGATAGCCCAGGCTCGTGGCTATACACTGAATGCTACCATTGCCAATATTCTCAAAATGGAATCAGTAGGGACTGCAGAACCTGGGCTTCTAAGTATGGCTAAGAGTTGTTCCCTTTCCCCTGGAAGGCAACTATCTCTTTCACATGCATACAGCCTTGTGCTGATTTTCTAGAAATTATTCTGCAGGCTGTTCACTCATTCAAGGGAGACTGATTGAGCCTGAGACAGTGCTTGATGCTCAAGAGCATCAGAGTGAACAGAAAACTCTCCCTTGCAGTGTGGCACATGGAGAACGATTCAAAAGGAGATCATCATAATCTACAAAGACTAAGGCTAGAATGGATACAGGGTTCTGCTGTGGAAAGAGTCAGACAGAACCAGGGTCAGATTCCAATTCTTCAGTGTTTCCCTGTGGTATCTCCAATAATCTTGGGTAATTCCCAGCTCCAACCTCCTGGTCAATGTAATGAGAATATCTTTTTTATAGATTTGTTTTGCAAGATCAGTGAGAAAATGTATGTAAAAGGCCAAGTACTGTGCCTAATACACAGGAGATAGTCAGCCAAAAGTGACTGCTATGACTGCTTTGGACAGAGGAACATGGGAGAAGTTGGGGGAGATTAAATCTGTCCCCCAAATATGACACTTACTGCCCATGATCTTGAAGGATATTGTTTCAGGTGTTTAGTACTATGTAACAAACTACACGAAAACCTACTGCCTTAAAGCACTCATCTTATTTTGCTCATGACATTGCTGGTCAGGAATTCAAGAAGAGCTCAGGTGAGTGGTTCATCTCTGACCCATGGGTGTTAGTTGACGCAGCTAGGGCAGAGCATGAGGCTCCCTCCCTTGTCTCCCTGGTACCTCAGTGTCCCCTGGCCTCTCCCTTTCTTCATGTGACATTTCACCCTCGATGGCCTCTCCACAGGGCATGGGCTTCTCACAGGCATGGCAGTCTCAGGGGAGCCAGACCTATCACGTGACAGCTAGTTTCCTCCAGAGCCCGCATTCCAAGAGATAGGAAGTGGAAGCTGCCAGTCTCCGAGGCTTGGGATCATCACAGTCTATCAGTCAAGTAGTCACAGAGTCAAACCAGATTCAAAGTGAAGGGATACAGACTCCATCTCTCAATGAGAGGATTAGCAGCCATCTTTAACCTATCACAGATGTGTGGGAAATCATCAGACAGAAAAGTGGAGGGAAGCATTTCCAGACCTAGAGAACAGGCTGAGTGGACAGAATTTGGAGGTGAGCCCTGCATTTATCTCCTCCCCCTCTGGAGTATCAGGCACATGGTTGGAACTGGGAGCAAGGTGGGGCTATTGCCTACTGTTGAATGTTTTAAATCCTGACTACAAGTTGCACCTGTGTGGAACTATGAAACATCATCACCTCACTGGAAACAAGGGAACTGATTCTCTAATTCAGCATTTCTTATCTCTAGTTTCAGCAGTATCTAGTGGTAATAGGAAAAGTCAAATATTCAGTGATTATAAGTCAAGTTACTCGGTGACCACACTCTCTCCTCCTTCTGCCTTTACAACCAAATAATTTATGACCTATTGTCCCCTGGGTCACATATAAATTTAGGATTTATTGCCATATATTGACATCATAGACATTTTTCACTCCAGAGACCCCCACTGAACCATAAGCATCTACGTTTGGACTTCCATCTACCCATCACCACCCTAGCACCATGCCTGATCCACTGGCTCAGAAGCCATAGGCAGTTT
Organism: Bison bison bison; assembly: GCF_000754665.1. Classification (NCBI taxonomy): domain Eukaryota; kingdom Metazoa; phylum Chordata; class Mammalia; order Artiodactyla; family Bovidae; genus Bison; species Bison bison. Next base: position 1,769,029 of record NW_011495031.1, read on the forward strand.
GAGTTCTGGGAAAACATAAGATGTAATTTGTGTCCTCAAGGGACTTTTCTTGTTGGGCAGTGAAAAGAAGACAGACCACCACAGTGTACTGTAACAAGCACAGACCTGGAGGAAATGAGATGTGCTTCAGCCCGCAGGCAGACTTCTTTGGGGCCATTATAGGCTTCCAGGTGACTTTATAAAAAAATAAACACACACGTGCATGCACACATACATGCACACAGTCAAAGAATACCTAGGAATCAAATTTAGAACAGAAAAAACATTCTCTGAGTAGCATTTTAAGGAGAAGCATATGTTTTAGGGGTGTGACATACATTGACCACACAAATGATATTACTAAACGTTTTGTTAATTCTGGAAATTTTTGCCTCAAATGACATTATGGGGCATTTGGGATTAGCAGTCATTTTTGTCTGTTTTTAACTACTGCCCCTCTGACCTAATGTTCCATTATTTTAACTATCACTTAAGAAACTTTGTGAACAAAGGTCCTTCTAAGCAAGGCTATGGTTTTTCCAATAGTCGTGTATGGATGTGAGAGTTGGACTATGAAGAAAGCTGAGCACAGAAGAATTGATGCTTTTGAACTGTTGTGTTGGAGAAGACTCTTGAGAGTCCCTTGGACTGCAAGGAGATCCAACCAGTCCTTCCTAAAGGAAATCAGTCCTGGGTGTTCATTGGAAGGACTGATGTTGAAGCTGAAACTCCAATACTTTGGCCACCTGATGTGAAGAGGTGACTGACTCTTTTCAAAAGACCTTGGTGCTGGGAAAGATTGAGGGCAGGAGGAGAAGGGGATGACAGGGGATGAGATGGTTGGATGGCATCACCGACTCAATGGACATGGGTTTGGGTGGACTCCGGGAGTTGGTGATGGACAGGCAGGCCTGGTGTGCTGCAGTTCATGGGGTCGAAAAGAGTTGGACACGACTGAGCAAGTGAACTGAACTGAACTAAGGAACTAATGAATTTCAGACTAAGCCTGTCATTTTCAACCAGTAAAACTCACCGCCTTCCTTTTCAACACACACCCAGCCTTTCCTTGTGGTGTGAGATCATTCAAGGTATCGTGGAGAAAGCTACCGGAAACAGAGGGAGGAACGAGAGCCAGGCTGCTAGCCACGAAGAGCCACCCTCACATCATCCCACATGTTCTCCACTTTTTGGGTTTTCTTCCTCTGCTGTTTTGCTGCCTTTCTCTCTATCATCTGTTTCATAGAACCCAGCTTAATCAGCTTTTTACAATTTCTATATAATGTAAAGGGAAGTCAAAGAACATTCCATTTAATGTCTCACTTTGCAGGGAGAGAGCTGAAGCTCAAATATACTGACTTGCCCAACATCACAGGGTCAGAGTTTCTCACTCCACTGAAGCCAGTTGCCTTTCAAGCCATGTCCAAGAAATAGAGAATGAAATCCATCATCTTTCCTACAAAGCATTGTGAACAAGGATTACAGGAAAGTTATTATTTTAAAAACATTATCTGTTCTGTCTATTTCATTACATATGGCTTGAGAATATCTCAAATTTAACCCAATTCAAGATAACAGACTTTCTAAAGCAAGTCAAGACTTCTACTGCAGGTTAAGAAATTGTCAGAAATACATACTCAGTAAAAAAAAAAAAAAAAACACACACTATACATTCCAACATCTTTTCTAACCGGAAAGAACCTTGGTTAATTATTTTGTATTGAAATTAGTTCTTAAGAAAAATTCACTCTAAGAATAAGGCAAGGCTATGTTTTACTGCAAATGTAAAATTCTTACCTTCCATAGAGAGGTAATGATAATGTTGAGTAAAATTTTTTGAGTATAAGATGATGGATGAATCCTGAATGATACAAATAGTGTTTTATTAACCAGTGACATTGTAGAACTGTATAAAACAGTCTCTTCTTTAACCAGAAGAAAGGAAATCAGTTTACATAATGGCAATTATATAATTAGGAGAAACTACAATAACATTTGGCTATCCTGACTTAATAACTGTGTTATGATAGAAACAAAATATTATTTATGTTATCCTCTCATTGAAGCCAATAAAAATTATAAGGCAGCTGATTTTATTTATGGATGTCTATTTATTACAGATTTCTTTTAGATTTAGCTACCACAAAAATGACTCTTTGGCAATGAATATGGATGATTGGATAATTTAATACCATACTATCTCAGCCAAATTAAATGAAAACATATTGGACTTTTATCTTCCACCCAAGTAATTTTTCTTTAACTGTCTTTTTTTCCAAATACCCTTGACATGTCCTGACTTGCTTATTGTCTAACTTTCAGTTAGTGACCACAGCCATCCACAAAGACAATGTGCAGAACATTTAGGAATCAATCTTGCAGACAGGTGTCAGTCCCATGCTGGGAAGTGGTTCTCTGCAGGATAACGAGCTACAGCGCAGATGGTCCGGAGCAGCAAGACTGGGGGAGGAGGGGAAAAAGTTAAAAGAAGATCCTTGTTGACCAGAGTTCAGAGCTCGACTAGGTTGGCAGAAGTAGACTCTCTGATCCAGGAACACAGGGAATCACATTATTTGTCAAGCAGGCACCTTTCAGCCTCTGCCTCCACAGGGAGGCCTGTGTGTTCATGTACAGAGTCCTGACCCTTCAGTTATGGTCAAGACTGATGGAGACTATTGGTGGGAGTATCCTGAGATGTGATAAGTAGTGAAATGAGCAAAGTTCCACAGTCTATCCCACCCAGGAGTCAATTTTTGAGATGGAGAAATGGATATAAATAAGTGAAATATGAAAAATAAGTGAATGATCTAGAGAACAAGGGAGAAGGCAATGGCACCCCACTCCAGTACTCTTGCCTGGAAAATCCCATGGACGGAGGAGCCTGGTAGGCTGCAGTCCATGGGGTCTCGAAGAGTCAGATATGACTGAGCGACTTCACTTTCACTTTTCACTTTCATGCATTGGAGAAGGAAATGGTAACCCACTGCAGTGTTCTTGCCTGGAGAATCCCAGGGACGGGGGAGCCTGGTGGGCTGCATCTATGGGGTCGCACAGAGTCGGACATGACTGAAGTGACTTAGCAGCAGCAGCAGCTAGAGAACAAAGAGCAATATACCTAAATACAAGGAATGGTAACTTCATGAGCCATTAAAGTGAGACATTGGGACTTCCCTGGTGGTTCAGTGGTTAAGAATATGCCTTCCAATGCAGGAGACATGAGTTCAATCCCTGCTTGGGGAACTAAGATCCCACATGCCACAAGGCAACTAAGTCTGCATGCCACAACTAAAGAAGCCTGTGCACCACCACAAAACCCCGCACAGCCAGCAAATAAATACATGTGTGTGTGAAGTCGCTCAGTCGTGTCTGACTCTTTGTGACCCTGTGGACTGTAGCTGCCAGGCCCCTCTGTCCACGGGATTCTCCAGGCAAGAATACTGGAGTGGGTTGCCATTTCCTTCTCCAGGGGATCTTTCCAACCCAGGGATCGAATCCGGGTCTCCTGCTTTGCAGGCAAACACTTTATCCTCTGAGCCACCAGAGAAGCCTCAAAACAGAGGGGATTTATATATACCTATGACTGATTCATGTTGAGATTTGACAGAAAACAACAAAATTCTGTAAAGCAATTATCCTTCAATAAAAAAAAATTAATTAAAAAAAAGAAAAGAAGAATATCATCAAGCATACAAGAACCCAGAAATTTTGTTCTTCTTCTTACTCCTTATATAAAAGGTAACTTCTTTGTGAGTTACTTGAAGAAATGAGATTTTAAAAAATTAAAATGAAGTGGAATATTGAAGCTCCTGCCTAAAAGACATGGCTGGGTCTTTTTTTCCATTGAAAGATCATTAAAATAACTAGATCAAGCTTTGGATCTCTTTTGGTCATTAGAACACACTTTTTCTAGATTTTACTATTTTCTTATCTTCACAGTGTTAAGATGAATGCCAAGCTCATTTTCTATTCAGTATGGCTTAAAATAAGAATGTAAGTTGTGTGAGGACATGAAAAAAATATACTATTTCATATCTCACAAGATAGTTAACAAGGTACTGAGTGTTTAATTGGCTGTTTCTGATACCCAAATGTTTTAATCCCAAGAGGAAATGAAATGACTTATCTTAAACAAATTATTTTATATCTTATCATTCCAAGATAGCATTTACACATCAGTGCTTTTATTCAAGAGTGAGTAATGGGAATGGTTAGCACAATGGCTGATTGAGGTGGGAGTCAAGGACTGAGATGTTATGAAGCACAGAACTTTTGGAGAAAGCTTAAATCTCAAAAAAGAGGTGTGTGCCTCCTCCATGGCTCCTAAGGCCAGACATGGCTCTGTTTCCGGTATGAAACAGCCAAACCAAATATTTGGTTAAAATGATATGTTCACCATCAAAACGATTGCCTTTCTATTGCATAATGTCATTTCGTATCAAAAGATACAATAGTCCAAAAACCATTATCCTAAATAATGTTTAGTCGATATCAATCAGGATACAAAGATTATAAGAAGTTTCTGTGTAACAAAGGACTCTCACAAAATTTATCCTGTTTTGTCTCTAATTGAAAGCATTTTCAAGCTATTCTGAGTTTTTACATTATCCCATTCCAGCGGGACATTGGAGTTGTCATATGAAGACTCTTCCTCCTCTGGGATAACAATCAACAAAGAGGGGAAAAAACTACTTTTGCTAGTAGGATACTGTTTTATATGATCCTATATTTAACTGCACATTTTATTACCTTTTTAATATTTACATGGATATGTATTTAAAAGACATTGAAATATTAAATACTTGTCAAGTGTATATTGTCTCCTTGATAATAGCTTCTTTGCTTTTTTTTTTTTTTTGATGCATTATAGTCACTTGAATTGCTTTGAAACATTGAAAGATCCTGGTTGGAAAGATATATAGAGTTAGACACTTTGTAGTCTAGTCTAAGTAATGAGATTCAGGGACAACAATAAAAAAAAATTTTAGAAGTGCAATTGTTCTTAGGATTTTATTCTTATACCATCAATTATGTGCCAGCATTAGGGAAAAAAAACTAGTGTTTTTACTATAACTTTCTTTCTCTATTCCTGCCTAGTCCTTGATGGAAGTGCTAAATGCAAAGAAATGACAAAAATAATAGAAAGAAGAAATCAGAAGTAGAGTAACAGATAATTCACAACCAGCTTCGGACTCAACTCAGTAACTGAGTATCTGTAGCTGTGTCAAAGAACTAAGCTTTGGGGGCCGTAATAGCCTTGGTAGTCTCAGTTTTTTAACTATTGTTTGACACAGAAGAAATTTTGGTCTTGTTTGATTAATTGATGAATTAACTAACGATTCTACAGTCTGTTTATCTATAACTTGTCTCTCTTATTGAAACAGTCTCATTCCTAGCACTGGACTATTTCCAGTTCTCATATTCATTCACCTGGATTTTTTCCAGGTTGTCTGCAATTATTAGCCTACTACTTATTTTTCTCCTTTGCAAATTAATCATTATCTAGTCATTAGGCCCTCTTATCTTTTCATTCATTTTATAGGAGCTTTAAACAATACCCATAGTTTTACTTACCTGTATGTAAATGACACAAAATACGTCTTTCTAGCCCAGAACTCTCCCTGAATTCTAGCCATATATCCATCTCCCTTTGGACATCTAATAAATAGTCATGATTTGCCCCACCCCATGCCAACCAAATATGCTCTTTCTAGTGTCCTTATCTCAGTAGATGACACTACTACCCATGCATAATTCTTGACAACTTCCACATCTTTGAATGCACATTAAGTATCTTAAAAACTACTTATTCTTTTCCTCTGCCTCTTCTAGTACCACCTAGCCTAAGCTGCCATCATCTTTCACCTTCACTACTAACTACTTTGTCATTACTACATCCACTGATACATTAAGAAAAGTCAAGATTAAGTGGAGCTATTTCCTGCAAGTTCAAGACCATGGCAATTGCTCAGTACTCCAGGATAGCAAGAGTAACAGGGAAAACCTTCAACATGCATGGCTCCCAGCATTTGCACCAATGTACATACAAATTACATACAAGGGGCTTCTCTTGTGGCTCAGCTGGTAAAGAATCGGCCTGCAATGTGGGAGACCTGGGTTCTGTCCCTGGGTTTGGAAGATCTCCTATACCCACTCTAGTAGTCTGACCTGGAGAATTCCATGGACTGTATTGTTCATGGTGTTGCCAAGAGTCAGACATGACTGAATGACTTTTACTTTCACATACAAATTAAGATCCACAAAACAGCACGTTTGCCAACTATGAAAGCTTTAGTACTTTTTAAATTAAATTATAGCTGATTAACAATATTGTGTTAATTTCAAGTAAACAAAGTGATTTTGTACAAATAGATATGTATATATCTATATTCTTTTTTGTGATTTTTCCCCATTATAGTTTATTACAAGATATTGAATATAGTTCTTTGTGCTATACAGTAAATCCTTGTTATTTATCTATCTTATATATGGTACTATTAAGTTCATACTCCTAATTTATCCCTCTTCTATTCCCTTTTGGTAACCATAAGTTTGTTTTCTATGTCTGTGAGTTTGCTTGTAAATAAGTTTCTTTGTATCATTTTTTTTTAGATTCCACATATAAGTTATCACACAATATCTATCTTTCTCTCTTACTTCACTTAGTATGATAGTCTCTAGGTCCATCCATGTTCCTGGAAATGGCGATACTTCATTCTTTTTTATTGCTGAGTATATATATACACAACAATACCATATCTTTTTTAAATTTATTTATTTTATATATATATTAATATATATATATATAAATATAAATATATAATATATATATTATTTTTTTATTTATTCATCTGCTAATGGACACAAGTTGCTTCAATGTCTTCCCTATTGTAAATAGTGAAGTTTCTATGTTTTCATTGTTTATTTTTCTTTCTGTTTGTATATACTAGTCTTGCAAACTTCCTAATGCATATTTTAATCACAAGGTCCAGATCTACAGTTGCTTTATCTGATTGAGTACTCACTCAGATGAATGCCAGAGACTTTTAAAGCCCAGAGCTGAGCTGATTTAGTCTGATGGCTGGGTATTAGATTTTACATCTTTATTTTCACTTTTTCAGAACAGGCCTAAAATAATGAAATGCATCTGGGTAATCTACACACCGCAGTATTTTGGAAGACAAGCTGGTGTGGTGGACTTCAGCCTGCAGAAACCAGGGTCTGAGCCCAGCTCCACCACTTACTAGCTGGCTAATCTAGGGCAAGTACAATTCTATACAGTCCCAGTTAAACTCCTTTTAGACGTTCAAGCACTGGGTTTGGAATCTGAAAAATTTGGCTTCAAGGCCAAGTCTTTCACTTACAAAAATTTAGGAAAGTTTCTTAACCTTCTCTGGATCCCAATTTCATCATCTATAAAACGGAGATATTCTACTTACTTCACAGAGTTGTTTTCTTTTTTCTTTTTTTGACCATACAGCATAGCTTGCAAGATCTTAGTTCCCCAAGCAAGGACCGGATCCAGCGCTTGGACAGTGGAAGTGCCAAGTCCTATCCACTGGACTACCAGGGAAGTCCCGCCTCAGTGTTGGTTTAATGATCAAATTAGTTCAGGGACAAGTGCTTATGACAGTGACTGGCACCAGGAGCTGCAATGGGGAAAATAAACTAGAAGCAGGTGAGACACATGCTTAGCAGGTCCCTGACCAGGAAAAGGTGAGAGGTTCATGGGGCAGGTTGCCAGCAGCCAAGTCAAAAAGCAGAGCGAGAAGAGTGAAATCAGAAAACGGAGTTATTGAGCATCAGGAATCTATCATCAGTTAGTGAAAAAAACAGAGAGAGAAAGAGAGAATGAAGAAAACACTCAGAGTAAAGGGAATGGGAGAGCCTATAGTCCCAAAGAGAAAATATCAGTAGCTTCCTGACAATTTTCAATTCCTGAGGACCCAGCTAGAATTCACTTTGTGAGGTTTCTCTGAATTATTTCAACAACAACAAAAATTTGTTATGAGTAATTTTAAAGTGGGGAAACCCGACAACATTACCTCTGCCAGGCAATCAAAGTCAACATCAACAGTGAAAAGTTATATTGATAGCACATAACCTTGGCATGATGTAATAATGACAATGCTTTATGTCTGTGTTCCTCCTCCCCAAACATATAACCCCAGTCAAAGTATGAGAAAACCACTGGCAAGCCTTGGTTGAGGGACCATCTACAAAATACCTGACCAGTATGCCTGAAAACTGTCAAGGCCAGCAAAAACAAGGGAAGTCTGTGAAACTGTCACAGCTAAGATAAGCACCAGGAGACAAGATCACTAAATTTCATATAGTATCCTGGCTGGGATCCTGGAATAGAAAAAAGACTCTGAATTAAAACCAAGGAAATCTGAATGAGGAATAGAGCTTAGTTCACAATAATGTATAAATATGGACTTTTTCATTATGACAAAAACTATTCAATATGTTAACAATTATTTTTAATTATGACCAAGAAACTATACAATTATGTTAACAAGTGAAAGTAAGTGTTATGTATAAGGGAACTCTGTACTCACCTCACAATTTTTTGTGTGACATATTCTAAAATAAATTAAAAAAAATAATAATAAAGTAAAATGCTCTTTTGTTCCTTGAGCTAGACTGAGATAAGGGCTGACCCTGCAACCAAACCAAATTCTGGCTTAGGTACTAATCGAGACCTTGAACAAGTTACTTAAAATCACCAGCTTCTTTATTCCTCTGTAAAGCAGACAGAGTACGTTTAAAGTTTGCTGGAAGAATTAAAAGGCTAAATGTGCGGACAGAGCAAGAGCTTATTAAAAATAAAATTATTTTTGCTATCATCATCCATCATTGCTGTTTTTGTGTGCTGTGCACAGTCATGTCTGACTCTTTGCAACCCCATGGACTGTAGCCCATCAGGCTCTTCTCTCCATGGAATTTTCCAGGCAAGAATACTGAAATGGGTTGCCATTTCATACTCCAGGGAAACTTTCCCGCCCAGGGATTGAACCCATGTCTCTGGTGTCTACTGCATTTCCTGCATTGGCAGGCAGATTCTTTACCACAGTGCCACTTGGGAAGACCCATCATTGTTATCATTATTTAGGTAAGGTACATTACCTAAAACATGGAAGGTGCTCAGCAAATATCGTCTCCTTTATCCATTCCCCCTTGTTGGTTCTTTATAATACACACACACACTACCCTAGAGCATCAATACATCTCAAATGTCTGTATAAACTCTTTATTAACATGAGCCAAATATACGCAATTGACCACAGAAAATGTCACTCTAAACTAGGGTGATTCATCCACTGAAGGAATCTTCTGTGGAGAGCTTGTCCTGTATCTGCTTGCTCTTGACCAGGGCTGCCAGGCTGACAGTGGGCCAGGGACTGGCCTTTGTCCCTTTAACCTTTTTCTCACTCTAGGCTGCCTGGCCTCAGCCTTGTCTACTCATAAAATATGCCAGTGTTTCCCACAGGGTCTGGCCCTCTATTCCACCACACAATATGGAGAATTTTTAAAAGGCAACAGGGTAAACGGGCTATCAACCCTGTGCAGGGAACTTCAATAATAATATAACATTTTATGAAGATTTTTTAAAAGACAACTTTCTAACACAGGTCATTAAGGTGGCCTGTGTGTTATTTAGGATCATATAAGCATAGAAAAGGAAGAAAGTAATATTTCGGTCTTTTTGCTATTTTCCTAAGGAAACATACTTTCTTTTAAGCCTAAAACACAATGTAGTTAACTCATTTTTGATAATATAAAATAATCATATCATAGAAAATACACTATGAACAGAAGAGAAAATCTTCTCCAAGATTGAAAAGCAATTGTTACCCTATCTTAAGTCTGATGTTTAAAATGTTCAGAATTTCTTTTGTTTCCTTTATCAGCAGACTGTTTTTCAGGCTTTCTCCCAACCCTGCCCTATCAGTTAACATGTAATTCAGTTTCCCTTAGAGCAAAAACATTTGGAGGATATGGGATATGTACTTGGCATGGTGTTAGGCCTTGTGAGGACACAGTGGAGAAAAGACACAATCCCTGCCTTCAGGTGGCTTATTATACAGCAGAGGAAATAAAACATGATGATAATTATAATATATGCTTGGCTAGAATCTTATGAAGCCTATAAAGGATGCCTATTCAAATCCCCGTCAGAGGCAATCAAGGTGAGGGGAGCTATTTCCAACCAAGAGGGATCAAGAAACATATGAATAAGAATTGTCCCTGAAAAACAAGGACTATTTTGACTCCTGGAGAAAAGGCAGGAGGATCCAGAAATGAACCTCACATATATGAGGATGTTCATGGAGCCAGTAAAGTGGAGTTCACAATACAGCTTACTTTTAACTAAGTAGTTAAATTCCATACCTACAGCAGTTTGTTGCTTATTAATGATAATACTCCACTTTCGTTGAGTTCACCAGACATGATTCTTCTTTATCAGTCGTTGTAACTGGGTGAAGCTCAGTATTCAATTTTGCCCTAATTTCTGCAGAAACTTCCTTTCTGGGCCTCTCTCTAGCCTTTTATAGAAGAGACACATGATGTCACTGTGTTTGTCCCTATTATTCCATTTGTCAGGTTTTGTTTGTGTGAATAATTCAACATGACTCAGAAACCTGACTTTTAAAGAATCAGTACTATTGTGAAACAGGCAGCACATGCTCTCCAGAGTTATTTAGTATGACTCTTATAAACTGAAAAATATATAAAAAGAGACATCAGAAATAAAAGGAATCCAAATTGGAAAAGAAGAAGTAAAACTCTCACTATTTGCAGATGACATGATCCTCTACATAGAAAACCCTAAAGACTCCACCAGAAAATTACTAGAACTAATCAATGATTATAGTAAAGTTGCAGGATATAAAATCAACACACAGAAATCCCTTGCATTCCTATACACTAATAATGAGAAAACAGAAAGAGAAATTAAGGAAACAATTCCATTCACCATTGCAACGAAAAGAATAAAATACTTAGGAATATATCTACCTAAAGAAACTAAAGACCTATATATAGAAAACTATAAAACACTGGTGAAAGAAATCAAAGAGGACACTAATAGATCTGT